>NC_134266.1:199180985-199480985 GCF_031893055.1 Leptodactylus fuscus | reverse complement strand
ATTCTATACCTAGATTCTGGTGGCTTACTATATGCCAGAATTTTATGCAAAAACTTTAACGCAGTTGAGGCACAGATTGTCGCATAAGCCACATTCCCTGGCTTAAACCTAGATGTGACTTTGTGTGTCTAAAATGCACCTCTTCACCTAGTTAGGAGTCCAAAAAACTTTATAGAAAAACACACTAAAGTAATAAATGAACATTAATATCAGAATTTTCACACTGAAGTATATATGCACTGGTACACTTAGACCTTGAATTTACCAGTTTGTCTATGAAAAACAGACCTTTGTGGAATAAACATAGCCTATGTACCCTAAATGTGTGTAATATACATGTAAATGTTTGTAGTTTACCAGCATAAATGGTTGAGGATCTTTATTCCCATACCCCTGCAGTATTCTCACCTTTGTTTTTATAGGGAACTTTGCTAGTAGTTAGAAGGAAAAAGAAATATGTGGAGGGGTGGGCTTGAGCTGTAATACTGAATACAGCCACTATACAGTGTACATCTACAGTATGTGCCTGGTAGGCAGTGAAGAGGCTGCACTACTTATACAAACCGTGTGTGAGACATAGATATAATATTGTAAGCCGATGGCTGGTCAGGTAATGGAGGGGGTGTTTGGGGGTGGGGATGTCTGCTGAGCATTTTGGTAAATGCTCAGTACTGGGCTGGATTTTTAGGAATGACAGGTAGGATTGGTAGTGGGACCTGTCATTCCCCCCCCCCCCCTCCAGTCCACACTTTGGGGATTTTTCGGCAGCGATCCAGCTGCAGAGAGTCTCCTCGTTAAGGAGGCTTAAGAAGTTGCTCCAGCAGCAACACTTGGGCAGAGCTTGGCTGGAGAGTGAAAGAGGTCATATTTTTGGAGCTGTGTCCTGAATGATTCTACTGGCTTTTTGATTTCTGTTATCCTAGGTGAGGTAACCTATTCTATGTTCAGTTAGAGCCTAGCCGGGCATGTATTTATTTTTTGTATTGTTTCCTTTTGTTGCTGCACTATCTTTTTGAGGGAAAATAAAACTCTACCTTTTGTTTTTGGACTAAAGAATTTGGACTTGTCTATGCCACCCCACCTAGCAACCCCAGACCCTGACAAAATATAGAGATATATAATTTTATAAATAATTTTTTTTTTTTATTGTAATCTAGGTTGTTGACCGTTGATATAATTTGTATATTTAATGTATAAAAAAAACTAAACTTTTGTTGGAATGACTTGTCTGTTTACAGGATTAGGAGTGATAGTTATAGGTATCCTCATAAAATGACTGAGAAATTGACTTTCTTTGCCAACAGAGAATCCTACTTCTCATATACTGACAGGTCGCAGCATGCTTTATATACTTTATTGTTTTGGCTGGAAAATGATCTGTAATTGTTATGTTTGCTAGTGATGTCTTGAAGAAATGTTCCTGTCTTTCTCATACAGTATATGAATTAGCCACTAAAGCGTAACTAAACTCTCAAACAATTCAGATTTATTTATTTTTTTTTATTTCCCCCCCCCCCCTCTCTTTCTGGCCGTATTTATGTCACCGATATACTTAGTAATATATTTTATTAAAATATTTTGGCTTTCTGTAAAATCCCCTTATTTATTCTTTCCCTTGTTTCTCTATTAAGAGCTAAACACTGTCCACTGCTTTCACTAGATATACAGAAGTGTGGGTTCTTGCAAGGAAACTGAGGCAGGGGTGGTCATACATTACAGACTGGGAAGCGTCTAGATCCAGGAACTCAAAAGCTTAGTTCTACTTTAAAGCAGTCCAACCTAAAAATACAATTTTCAGTGCAGCTAACCCAAGTCTCCTTCCCCCAGGTTACATTAAGGGGGCTCTATCAGCAAAATCATGCTGATAGAGCCCCACATATGCGTGAATAGCCTTTAAAAAGGCTATTCAGGCACCGTAAATGTTATATTAAACTACCCCCCCCCCCCCCCAGTTTTAAAATAATACCCTAAAAAAGAATGTGCTCTACTTGCGCATCGTGCATGCTGGGCGGGCATTCAGGGTGCGCCGTCTTCTTCATCCACACCTCCTCTTCCTCTGATGTCCTCGGCTCCCGTCCTCCTCCGGCGCTCGCGAACTGACATTGATAAAAAAAAAAAAAATGGCCTGGGCGCATTTGCAGTTGGGCAAAATTAAAAAAAAAAAAAAAAAAAAAAAAAAAAAAAGACTTTGAGCTACACCATGCTACATTACACAATGAGCTGTAATGCAACATTTACCTGTGCAAGCCTTGGCTGCCTACCCTGGTAATAACATGATCATGAGTATTTCCAGCAAGTTGAGCATCGTCTATTAAAATTTTGTGGAGAGTTTCAGTTGGTGGATGTGGTTAAAGTCCTATTTAACCCCTTCCCGACATTCGCCGTAATAGTACGGCGCTGCTGGGAAGGGCTTCCCGCAAACCGCCGTACTATTACTGCGGATGCATGGTGCGCACACAGAAACTGTGTGCGCACCATGCACAGCAGGTGTCAGCCGTAATACATGGCTGACAATGCCCCGTAACACCCGCGGTCGGAACCGGGTCCGATCGCGGGTGTTAACCCCTGATATGCCGGCGATCAACATGACCGCCGGCACCTTCGGGGTTTGGTTAACAAATGGTGCCGATCGGCACCCCCCGTGCCGGTTTCGGGGGGTGCCGGTGTTCGTAGGGGGCAGCCCGGGGTCTGATCAGTGACCCCGGGTCTGCCCCATCACTTACCCCGTCCTCGCACCTGGCTGATCCTGCCGTAAATGAAGCTGTCAGCCTGTGCGTCCACACAGGCTGACAGCTTCCTATACTCTGCAATACACGTGTAACACGTGTATTGCAGCGTATCTCTATTGAAGCAGTGATCAGCCGATCACTGCTTCAATCCCCCATGGGGACAGAAAAAAAAAGTTGGACAAAAGTAAAAATAAAAAAGTTTAAATAAGTTTAAAATAAAATAGAAATAAATAAAGCCCCAAAAATCCCATTTTCCCCATATAAAATGTTTTATGTAAAATAAAGAAAAATAGAAAAATACATTACATATTTGGTATCGCCGCGTCCGTAATAACCTGAACAATAAAATTAAAACATTATTTAACCTGAACGGTGAATATCGTAAAAAAAAAAACTTAGAAAACCGCACAAAATGATTATTCACCACCTTTCCCTTACAAAATGTTCAATAAAAAGTAATCAAATGGTCAGATGAAAACCAAAATGGTACCAATAAAAAGAAGAGGTCTTCCCGCAAAAAATAAGCCCTCAACCAGCTCTGTCTAGCGAAAAATAAAAACGTTATGCCTTTCAGAAGATGGCGATGCAAAAATAATAGATTTTTTTCCCTGAATTGAATTCTATTCTGCACAAATAGCAACGCATTAAAAAATCATATAAATGAGGTATCGCCGTAACCGTACCGACCCGCAGAATAAAGGTAACATGTTACTTATAGTGTACGCTGCACGGGAAAAAAAAAATGCTAAAAAGCAATGCCAGAATTGATGTTTCCTTTTACAGCCCACCCAGAAAGAGTTAATAAAATGTAGTCAATAAGTTACAGGCCCCAAAATGGTGGCATTGAGAAGCACATCTAATACTGCAAACACCAAGCCCTCATATGGCCACATTGCCAGAAAATAAAAATAAAAATCTACCTTGTACAATGTGAAGACAAAACCCCCAAAAGTCGCCAAATCATTAGGACATAAGTGGCTGCGACTAGAAGGAAATGTATAAGCTGTGCGAGCGTTTTCAGGGGACACCCCATATTTAGAGCTTATGAGAGATAATACTCCAGAGCTGATCCCCCAGAATGCCCCTCTTCCCCCATCCGCGTCATAGGAGCTGGTGAGAAAATAGAATTGGATTTGGTGTGCCCAATTTACTTCGCACAGCTTACACATTCACTTCGGGGTTACTAATGCTCACTACATCACTTGATAAATTCTTTGAGGGGTGCGGTTTTCAAAATGGGGTCACTTTCTAGAGGTTTCCACTGTTTTGACTCCTCAAGGGCTTTGTAAATGCGACATGGCTCCTGAAACTGATCGCAGCCAGATCTGCCCTCTAAAAGCTCTTTGGCGCGCCTTCCCTCCTGCGTCTCACTATTTTGCGCGTCCATATATTAGTTTAAACCCACAAGTGGGGTACTATGGTAGTCGGGAGAACTTGCCTAACAAATTGTGGGATGCGTTTTCTCCTTTAACCCCTTGTGAATGTGCAAATTCTAGGGCTAAACGAAAATATTAGTAAAATAAATTCAAATTTGAAAATTTCACCTCCATTTTGTATTAATTCCTGTTAAGCACTTATAGGGTTAAATTACTAGGTATATGTTGTTTTGGCTTATTTAAGGGGTGCAGTTTTGAAAATGGGGTGATTTATGGGGGGCTTTAATACAAGGGTCTTTCAAAACGCTTTCATAACTGGATTAGGCCCTTTAAAAAATGGGTTTTGGAAATTTCTTGAAAACTTTGAATATTGTTGTTTCACTTGTAAATCTTATGTCTGTAAAAATTAAAAGGGTGACTAAAGTTTGATGCCGACATAAAGCGGAGATCTGGGACATGAGATTTATGATATAATTTTGGTGGTCTGACTATCTGTATGTAATGCACATCATTTCAAACTTTATAAAATGCATATTGTTCAAAATTTCCACCAAATTTCCAATTTTTTCATAATTAAACACAAAACACATCAACCAAAATTTACCACTAACATGAAGTACAATGCGTTACGAAAAAACAATCTTAAAATCACTTTGGTAAGTTAAAGCGTTCCAAAGTTATTGCCACATAAAGTGACACAAGTCAGTTTTGAAAAATCGAGCTTGGTCAGGAAGTCAAAAAGTGCCATCGGCGGGAAGGGGTTAATGCTCTGTACTTTAAACAGCATTTGTCATGTGTTCTGGGTATTGCAGTATTGTCCCTTTCAAGTGAACGGCACCACAAAATGTTTAAAAAAAAATAAAAAAAAATTTTGCCCATTTTTGCAAAGTCGATTGCAACTTGCTATTTGTGATCAGAGACCCAGAACTTGAAACTGTTGTCGCTTATCATGGCAGTTTGCAACATGATCTTATTGATGTCACATTGTGAAATGACATCTAATGATCCCACAATCCTCATGTCACATGACACATCATGCGTTGCAGCCCATGTGGCCCCTGGTCAGCTGTCCTCCACATCTAGTTAAGATTGATTGGCGGGGTCTCTTGCTATGTGCAAATAAAACCACAGGCAGCGTAAACCTGCTGACGGGCATGTTTAGCTTTCCTTCAGTTGAAGAGTTAAAGGAAATCTAAGCTTGCATGCCAGCCCGAAAGCTATTGGGATGAGAGTACAAGACACTCACTGAGAAGCTTATGATGTGTAACATGCTCAGTGTGCAGTAACCTCTGGTGCCTTCAAGAAATTGGTATAGAAGCTCGCATTTATTGACTCCTGACTGGATCTGACACCAGCTCAACAACAATGAAGCCCCTCGCAGGGCACAAAGTGGTTTTTCAGACAGTTTCTATCTTTTTGTGATAAATAGAACTGTAAGAGACGTGTTATTTATCAGCAATAAAAGGAAATCTTCCAAGGAACCCCTTTGCCTTTGGTAACCTCAGAGCAGCCCCCACAAAGGCCTTCATTGTTGTTTCTCAGCTAGCACACTATCATGGGGAGAGTGTGGCGCACTACACATGCGGGGTGCCATAGTACTTCTCTTTGTGATTTCTAGATGTGTAATTTGTTAACCTGAGTACCCCAAAAGTAAACTGTTCTATATATAAAAATCTTAAGTGGTTGGAAAGTGGCTTGCATTGCAGAAATGTTACAGAATCCTTCAGTGTAGTGGGAGTTTGCTGTACATAACGGGATGTCACTGACCTGAAATTCCGCCTCTAGTCATTTATAAACCTCTTACTCCAGTGACTTTGCCATTGCATTTCACTCCTACATTGTGTCCTGGCCTGTAAGATATTCCTGTATGTAGTCAATCCTTACAGTATATATAAGAATAATGCCAATACATAGTTAGCCCTTCAAACATACAATCTTACAGTAGGAACATATGTAAGAATATAACCCGCTGTGTATATAAAGCTGTATATGTCTGGATCATTGTTATACAGAGTTTTGTTGAGCTACATTTTCCTCCTCTTAAGGTTTTTAGTAGTTGTGCCGATCAGTGACACAATGGCATCTCTTGAGTAACGTATACATGTCACTGCACATACACCTTATAAGGTTTGTGCTGCAGTCACCATGCTGCCTATCCTGTGTTTGCCACTTTGCCATTTGAAAAGCACATTATAAAGCCACAGCTGAAGTATAAGGGGTTTATGAGCCACAAATGCCTGACATGACAATCCCTTTAAGGCAGTGTGAACGGTGATATGACACACTCCTTTAATCCACTAGGAATCGGCAATCGCTAAGAGATTATTTATTTATTTTTTTAACCATTTTCTACATGAATAATAAACTGATCTATTAATCACATGATGGGAGTGAATCTTCCTTCTATTTAACACTTTTTACTGCCATTAGCCTGCAGATGTCAGTGTTACTACAGCTTGTCACACCATAAGGATGGCCTTCACACATGCAGGTGCTACCTTCCTATTGTCCTGTATATCACAGTACTCTATCTTGGCCCTCTCCTGGGTCTGTCTCCTCACATCTCTACAATCCCACATTGTCCTAGGAACACTTCTCTTCTCCATCTCTACCTTTTTTTTATACCACTGTTAAGTTGATGACATTCAAGTATATATCTGTAGCCCAGAGAGTATCCAGATTGTCCACCATCTGTAGCCTCCTTGTCCTCCTGCTTCTTAAAACTCAACCTGGATAAAACAGAATTAATCATCCTCCTCCCCCACCCCCTTCACATCCTTCCTCTCACTCGGCCGCCCTGCCTGACCGATCACTCACAGTTGATGGTGCTACACTCTCACAACTTGGGGATAATCTTTTGATTTTGTCATGTGGTTCAAGCCTTAGATCCAAACTCTTACTATTTACATTCCACCACCTTACAGAAACCTTTCACATATTTGTTCTTTCCTCACCCCCGAGTCTATGCCTTTATCTCCTGCCTAGATTACTACAACATCCTTCTCTGTGGCCTTCCAGCTAACTGTCTTGCACCACTCCAATCAATACTAACACTAGGTTCACACTTGTGTTTGAGTCTCGGTACAAGACTCAGTCCCCCATTTCTGCTAAAAAATGAGTTAAAAATCCTGCAACAAGGACTTCTCTCCATCGTTTCGGCGGAAACCCAACAGACACCCCCACCCCCATTGCAGTGTATGGGCTCTGCAGGTTTCTGTGCGTAACTGCTTTTTAAGCAGATATAAACCCCAGTGTAAATCTGTTGTTTAGATAATCTCCCTCTCACTTTTTCTCATCTGCCTCACCAATCCCTTCACTGGTTACCCATTTCCCTACTACTTCAATTCAGGATCTTAGTTATGACCTACAAAACCATCTGCAACCTACCCCCTCAATACATCTCTGACCTAATCTCAGGCTATCTCCCCCTCTTGTAATCTTTGATACCTATAAGCTCTACTCTGATTTGCTCTTCTATCAGTTGCCTCCAAGAGTTCTTCTGCACATCCCTCATTCTCTGGACTGCTGCTCACTATTGCAAACTTGAAATGTAAGCAGAAGACTTGCGTCTTTGGCAAAGAGATTACTATGTGTTGTATACTATTCTACTGTTCACCCACATAACCCTTACCGATTTAACCAAACTGTACCAGCCAAAAAGGAAAGACCATAAAATATTCATAGTCCCCAAAGTAGATACTACTCTAGTAAAGGTTCCTGGTGTAATGTCCCTATAATACAGGTTTATTTCCATGTTCTCCAGCAGCTATTTGAATGTATATAACCCTGTGTCACTCTCTGCATACAGAGATTAGCTTTGGAAAATTCTGTCTGGCACAAATGATCTATGGATGATCGCTTCTATTCGTGCAGATATGTGGCATCCTGGGACCGTGCCAAGAATTTTGGACTGTTTCACTAAATCCAGAACATGTGATTGTTATGGTACTGGGGGAGTAAAGAGACTTAAAAACAGCTACGGTATATTTCCAAGTCAAATTTGGTCATGCTAGATCTATCAATATCTGCTAAAAAGTTATTATAGTTTATATTTATGTATAATTACAATATGTGTAATATTGAAAAGACAGGTATCCAATGCTAATCTTTAAATAGTCACTAACTTTTCAGACCGATTAGCCTCATTTAACAGAACATGTGATTCTGGACCAAAATGTAATGTCCTTTTTTTAATTAAAGTTGCTGCTTTCTGCCTGAAAAACCTTTCTAATGTTCCTCCCTTCTGGCTAATTTGTAGTTTGCCTCCTGTTACTAGGAAAGTCCTGTCCTTAAATTCCATTAAAAAGCAAGACTTTCAAAGTGAGTGGAAGAAGGAAGGGTTGGTCTCTTCTCACATTTGAATAGAGAGAAGGGTTGTTTTTCCTCACAATACATCTGCAAACCTCTTTCTCTGTACACTAGACTGAACATTCTGCACAGCTTGCACTGTAACAAAAGTCTTCAGTGTATTTCTATCTACGACTGGCTATATGTGTAATTACAGAGGGGATATTATTTACAGAAAGCAGCTGCTTTCCTAACTGTGATCATAGATTGCTATTTTCTTGTCACATCTTTTTAGCTGTATCATACCTATATTTGCAGTTTTCTTGAATCTTTTATATTATGCTCACTTGTTCTTTTCTCAGCTATTGCTATTGTACAGTTATGGCTGGCATAATCACATGTAAATAAACAAGTATTGGTTATAATGATTAAAGGGGTTGTCCCATCACTAGGAAACTATCTATACTGCTTGTTAATGTGGATTTAAGTCTTTTCCTAAATACACTGCTTCAGCAAAACTGCTTTGTTTGTCCACTATCTTACTTTATTCAATTCATTGTTGACACAGCCCTTGACATATCTGCTCAAAAGTCAAGTGATGTATCTGCTGCTCTCAGGGGGGAGGGAGGAGGGGCTAAATGCAGGGGAGCGAGCCTGTGTTTCTAGCTATTCCTTTGTCTACACCACGTGACCTAGCTTCTTGCACTCAGATAGGGGGAGGAGCTGCTTTCATTTTTTCTGTTCTCCCAGTTATCAGGTTAGCTAATTCAATTGTGTTCATTATGGTAGAGACAGGCAGTCTCTGTATGTAACACAGAATGGAGTTGCTGCTGCCTGTACTTCATAGTCCAATATGGGTGGGCGGGGCTACACGCTAATTTGGCGGTGGAGCTAAACGGCAGGTTGCATGTGAAACCCCGCCCACCAAATGATGCAAGAAACCAGGAAGAAAGAAGATTTTTACAGCAGTAAAGACTGGTGAGTATGTGAGCTGGGAATACCCCTTTAAGAGAGGAAGCAGACTGCTCCTTATTTTACTTACACACACACACACACACTCACTCACTCACTCACTCACTCACGTAAAATGTGCTGTAGCCATTTAGCAGCAGCAAAAACTGATAGGCCACCACGTATGGAGGCTTATACACAGTGGCGTAACTAGGAATGGCGGGGCCCCGTGGCGAACTTTTGACATGGGGCCCCCCCGACACCGAAGATCTCGACCGAGTCCCTCCTACGCATTCCTGCGCGCTCTATTATGTCCCATAGTGGCCCCTGCACACAGTATTATGTCCCTTAGTGGCCCCTGCACACAGTATTATGTCCCATAGTGGCCCCTGCACACAGTATTATGTCCCTTAGTGGCCCCTACAGGACTAAATACTGTCACCGCTGACCGCTATACCAGGACAAATTGTGGATAAAAAAAAAATCTGGTCCTGTGCATTACAATTTAGTAACTCCATGTGCCTCATATTAATAGAAGTTAACCCCATCATCTCCCTCACATTAACCCCTGTCTGCCTCACCATAAGAGTTACTGATATGTGAGAGACATGGAGGTAATAATAAAGTATCTTCATTACTATTACCCCCAAATGTCTCACATATCAGTAACTCTTATGGTGAGACAAACAGGGGTTAATGTGAGGGAGATGATGGGGTTAACTGCTATTACTATGAGGCACATGGAGTTACTAAAACACAAGTAATCCCCCCAAATGCCTGATAGTAATAAGTACAGTAACCCCAGTACGTACCTGTGTAGCTTCAGTTTCATTTTCCTAGAGCAGCTTCTTCCTCTTCTCTTCTGTGCTGGACGGCAGGGATAAGCCCCGCCTCCTCCTCTCATTGGTGGGCAGAGGACAGCAGAGAAAGGGAGGGGGGAGAGAGGGGGAGCATCCTGGAGCGCTGACAGGAGCCAGAGCTGCAGCTCCTATGTCTCAGCCGTTGCTGCAGCTTCGGGGCCCCCTGTTGGTGGAAAGTATTCCACCAACAGGGGGCCCCGATCATTATACTCGGGGGTCCGAAAAGACCTCCGAGCATAATGATAGCAGCGGTAGCAGCTGTCACCGGGCCCCTAATGTCCCGGGCCCTGTGACAGCTGCTACCGCGGCTATGGTGGTAGTTACGCCACTGCTTATACAGCCATAAAACTGACTGCCCAGCAAGATCCCGCACATATTTCAACTCTTCATGCTCTCAAGTACCCTTTGAGGCTATGGCCCCACACTGCGGAAATGCAGCTTTTTTTTTTTTTTTTTTTTTTTTGAGATTTTGTCACAGTTTTTTGAGCCAAAGCCAAGATTTAATACAAATGGGATGGGAAAGATATAGGAAGTTCTTATGTCTCCCTTCTGCTCAATCTACTCCTAGCTGTGGCTCAAAAAAGCAATAAAATCTGCAACAAAAAAATCTGGGTTTCCGCGACATGGGGCCTTAGCCTAAAAGATTATTGCCACAATCGCATTTAGGCCCAGGTATACCAATTGCTAAAAATCATGTTCGTCATTACAAAGTATCAGAAGATATCACCCCTTATCTGGATAGTTCTTCTTGGTAACTTCCCAGTTGTTTGTCTTCTTTCAGGTTAGACCCCTGCAGATGGCAGAAATTGCAGTGCCTCAGATTCCTTTCCATTTCCAGCCCACTGGTTGGCAAATTCAGGGCAGAATTTAACCTTTGTTTTTAAGGCAGAATGTGCTTCACAATCTACACTAAATTCCTGTGTGAACATGCTTTAAGGCTGGGCTGACGCATGGGAATGTGCCACTGATTTGGCTGCTGATTCTGCTCCCGAATCCATGGCCGATTCCGTCCCAAATATGCCTCTGACTGCTTTTAGTAGGAGGCAGAGATCGTGGCAGGACACAAAAATAATCTGCGAACTGCTCAATCTAACCGCGAACTCCACGGCTCAGGAGTCCCTGTTAAGGCCCATCCATCTGGGCTTAACCAGCATAGAAAATCCGCAACAGAAAGTCTCACCAGCAATCTACACTGGAAAATGAAGTGGAATTTTGCTTCATTTTTTGCCATGTGAACCTAACCTAACAAGTCTTTTCCTTCCTTGTGTTTGTCTGGAGTGACTGTCTGCTGGTTATTTGCCAACTGGCATCCATGAGGTGGTTAAGAGTTCCATGCAAACATATAATTCATAGTTGGTGGATGAAGACTCAGTTAATGTCCATTCATTCATGCATCACTCTAGAGTAGAGACTTCATGAATATCAAATTGACTTGGGGCTTGTTCATAGGACGTTCTGTCATTTTGACATTTCTACAATTCCTTATCACGTCAATGGAGAAGGTTCATATCCGCCTATCTATTGAAAACTGGGAGAAGGATAAATTGTTCTTGAAAATTGGGTTTTTCACTGGGTGGTCATAACTTACATAACTGACATGTTAAATGCAGCAATTGTCCATTTTGGGATAATTTTATTAAGTCTTGCCACAATATCAGACTGCCCAATAGGACGGCAGTGATTGGGCGATGATGTCATTGTGTGTTTCCATTGTTACTTTAAACAAGAGCGAAGTCAATATTGTTCTAGAGATGAGCTGTATATCAATAAGCAGTACTATCCCAAAACCACAAGGCATAGAATTGCTACTTCCACCAGAAGCGCAACGCATTATTGACTTTTATAATCTGTTCACCAAGTGTATAAAATAAGAAGGCCGAAGTATTGTGTATTATGAACAGTGTGTTGTATAGCTGCTGCTCTCGTAACTGTTTCTATTCTCATTCCCTCACAGGCACCCAGTATAGATGATAAAGTAGATTTACACTTTGTTGCTTTTGTCAATCTACATGGTCATCTCTATGAACTTGGTAAATATTTTATATACATTCCTATATTATTGCATGTAAAGTTTTAAACATTGTAATTTGCATGAAAGTGGGTGTGGCTTAAAATGTGTAGGTGGTGGCATCAAGTTTGCTGCAAATTTATTTCAACTTAAGCCACCAAATAATGCAAAAGAGATGCCAATTTACACTTGCTTATTGCAGTTGTAGATTTCAGCTTCTGGCTTGAGGACAAGCTTGACATGCACGCCTTCCCTTTAAATTATTTATACTGTCTACTCTTATGGTTATTACGGTTTGTAATTTGACCAATTTATCTTTTACAGTGAATTTCCTTACTTGGTCCTTACATAGGGTTGAACTAGGGCAGAAGATAAGGGTCAGGGCTCATTGTCAGCCTCTGGCTAATTCACAGCCCCCTACTGGCACAGGAAGCAGATAGCGCTGTACTCTGTAGTGGCCATATTAGGTACTGCAGATCGGCTCCACTTGATTGAAAGCTAAGCTGCAGTGACTCTATTTCACCTCTGCACAAAGAACAGAAGTATTTGCTTCCTGCTTCATTCTCTATGTATCAGATGCTGAGGACAGCTACGTATCTATATGATGGGGTGCATGGAGTCAGTTTTAATATTAGGAAGCTATTGTTATGATTGCTCATCAATATATTTAGCTCAGGAAACCTCTTTAAGATGCTGTGCTTTATAGTTTAGATTATTTTACAGTTGCCTAGTTTACTTTTTATGCCAAGGCATTTTGCTATATTTGCCTTTAGTTTTGTTAACTAGTAAATGGTGTAAATTTTATTTCTTTTTTTCCCTGGCTTATTTTGGATGTGCAGTTTGCTTTAGCAGCACACCAGGCTTGCTTCTATAACCCACGATAATTCTATATGTACAGAATGTTTTTGCTTTCTTATCTTTTTAAAACATCAACAAAATTGGAATTTGAATTCCTCCCCCTTTTTTTGTGTAGGATGGGTATAGAAGTAATCTCAAGTATAAACAGCTACATCCTTAATCCACTATAAATAGGGGTATTTGGGATAGTAGAGCTTCATTTATAATCATATTTTCACTACAGAGCATTGAGCTACAGTGTTAAAGGGATATTTGCATTTTCTAATGGTATCCCAGTACTGTCTCATCACTGGGGTGTAACCTCGAGGACCCCAGTTCATTCTGGAAATAAAGTGAATGAAGTCTCTTTTGGCTTCTTCCCTGATCAGTCCTGTCCTCCTGCCATTCATGTGAGTAAGGCTATGTTGTATTTTCCTGTACACCGGTGGTTGGTTGGTGTCCAGGAGAATTATATGCCATAACTCTCTATAGTGGGGAAATCGCTGTAAATCCTGCATAAGCTGGAAAATTAATTTTTATATTTTACCTCTCACAGATGGAAGAAAGCCTTTTCCAATAAATCATGGGAAAACTTGTGACGACACATTGTTAGAAGTAAGTGCACCATGTTATGTCAGAGTTCTTTTTCATATAACCCTCTGTTCACACCAGCATCAGCTTCTGTTGATAATGTGACTGTGATGAATGAGATTTCAGATGGATATTGACAAATCCTGAAAGGCGCCTTGGACTACTTTGGTCTGTGAAGGTTCTAGCTATTATGACTGCAAGAGCAGCACCACACATAACTGATCTTCATACTGACAAAAATGGTGGAAGACTTGGCAGAAATTGTACAACACAAAACTGAATAAAAGTTTATTTGTACAGAAATGTATGTTCAGAAAAGCTTATTAGTATACTTTATACACTGTCACATAGGGTTATGATATAAAGAAAGCATTATAGGAAAATGGAAATCTAGACTGGCAGATCCAGACTCCCCATTAGCCATGCCAGGCAGGTTACTAGTCTGCCACATTTCTTGACATGACTGTAGGCCACTTTGACTCCCCTTTCACATTTTGTAATCTTTTGTTTTCTGTGCTGACAACCTGTCTGACTTATAAGTTATGGCAGGGCACTAATGTTAAAGGGGCATTCCATTCAAATAGTGATGGCACACCACTGTTTTATTTTGGACTGTGGCCTGTTGAGATGAATAGCAATGTGCTTTAGTATCCCTGCATAGTGGGTGGCGGTACACAAATATTCAGTCTAAAACTGTGACAAAAGCCCAGTGCTGGATTGGCGCTGTGGCCCCATCATTCACTAAATAGTTTGTTCCCACAGGTTGGACCACCACAAGTCATTGTAGCAATGTGCCTTCACTTTGAGATTTTAATAACCCTTTAGCTGTATGGTTGTATGAGCTAAAATGAGTGACAGAGGATAGGGTTAGTAATGGGTATATAATAAAACCTATGTACAGGCTTGCCTGGTATTGGGGTAGAATTGCTGCTCGCCATGTTTAGAGGAAGGAAACCACTTCTGCTCCTTCATTTTCATGTGTTTCCTGGCTGTTCCTCAGCTACTGGGTTAGTTACCAGCAGGCATTTCCTCCCTGGAGAAATGATGTTGTTTCTTTAAGTCTCCAGCGCTGTCACTGTGCAAAGAACCTTGAGAATCCACATGGGATATATGGAAACACTAACAATAAGTAATCCTTTACTCTAAAGAAGATAAAGATCTGTGTGCTCTTCCAAAAATTCAGCAAATTCCCTGGTTTGTGTTTTTCAGAAAGATTGTTTTCTTTTAGATGATGCCACTTATAGCCTAGGGCTACATGGAAACTTATGCTTGGCTTCACGAAAAAAGTGGCTTCTATAATTCCCTATGGAGGATAGGCATATGTTGGAAATGTCAGCAATAAGCTTTATTTATTGCAATGTTCTCCTGTAGGGAAAATTTAGATATCATTTTTAAGTTGCTGTATACATCTAGCCTTGTACAGTTCACTTGTATGATGAAACAACATAACAGGCTTCCTAAAAAAAAATATATATATATTTTATTCCAAGACCCCTATTACATTATGAGGAGTGTTAGGTTTGTTAGGCCATATCAACTCCTATAGGCCATAAATCCACTAGCATGCCTGCATTCAGAAAGCAGTGCCTTAGTCCTCCTCACGTTATAGTCCAATTTACATGGTGGCGCAATAGGGATCTTCCCACAAAAATCCATTGTGGGTATGACTGTCTTAAATGGTGATGCTTAAAGTGAACCTTCACCTTTCAATCTCACATCACTTTTATAGGTGACCTGTTTAGCAGCTTATACTTTTTGTGGTGAAGAACCACAAATCTACTTCTAAAAGAAAAAAATTCAGTGGAAACAATTAAGGCTACCAGACAGTGGCAGGATCCTAAGGATAAGCTATCATTGTTTAATGGGCCCCCATGCAAAAGAGTCATAGAAAAAGATGTGTATGGGAACGGAAGTTGGGGGAAAGAAGTTTCAACACCAGCCCTTCTGTTTTCAAGAGAGATAAGCCACCTCCGGACAACATGGCTATGTATCCCTTACTACCCTTTATCCAATGTCAACATTGCACACTTGGCTGAACAGAGCGTGTATGGGGAAGTTTGAAGGATGAACTGTAACCACTATTGAAGATGTATGCACGATGCAAGTCTCAGAAAACCCCTTTAGACTAAGGCCCCACATTGTGGAAATGCTTGTTTTTTGGGGTTTTTTTTTTAGCCAAATTTAACTATGTATACAAAAGGAATGGGAAATCTGTAGGAAACTCTCATACTTCTCCCTTCTGCTCAATACACTCCTGGCTTTGACTCAAGAAAAAAAAACAACAGCAAAATCTGCAACAAAAAAAAAGCTGCATTTCCGCAATGTGGGGCCTTTGTCTTAATGTATAAGTAGTACTTTTTTTTTTTTTTTTTTTTTTTTTAGAGAAATAAAGCTATTGGACAAAATATAGGTGAAATATTTAAAATGGCTAAAAATGTATAGAATATTAAAATAGATTTAGTATAAAGGATAAAAAAAAAAGAAGTTAGAAGACATTCCTCTGGATACTATTCTGAGAATTTTCCAGTCAGTAGTAATGTTATAACCACTAAAAGACACTGCAATATCCCCCTCACTGTCCTGCAGGCTTGGTGTGAATGTAGGCAGGTACTACAACCTCATTAAGGCCGAGTTCACACGGGGTTTTGGACCGGAATTTGATGTGGAGGCCGCCTTAGATTCCATCCAAAACTGCTAGCAGTGCATCGGCATCCAGCCGTGTCATTCTACTCTGGATTAGGCTCAAATGAATGGGCCTAGTCGGGAGGGAGGTGTCACAAGGCGGATTCGCCTGAAGAAAGAGCATGTCGCTTCTTTTTTCCGCAAGCGGGAACAAACCACGCGTGGAAGAAGGAAATAATGGGCTCCTATTGATTTTAATGGGAGGCAGGTTTTTTTTTTTTTTAGCAGGATTTTGACGCGGATTCCAAATCAAAATCCTGACTACAAAACCCTGTGTGAACCCAGCCTTATAGGCCAATGACCATTGACAGCTGCTATTACAGAATACAGGCTGCTGGACTTGAGGCTGCTGTTCTGCTGATGATCCTTTAGGGTTTTTTCTTTCAGCGCTCTCAATGGGAAGGAGCTTTACTTTTATGTGTTGTGGTTACATAATTCATCCCCCTCATTATACACAAATATAACTCTGGAGGTTAGATTCCTGCAAGCCATTCTTGTGTTTAGTTACTTCATCCATATTCCATCAGTGCATACAATGGGAAGAGATAAACGCATGCCAGCAATATAATGTGTGTTCACAAGTGATAGACGATGAAAGAAAGCAAAGCCAATCTTCCCGACTGAAACTATTTGCCCACCTTCTCTTCTTGGACCTTTCCCTGATATTTTAGCCTCGTGTATAAGAAACATTCCTGTTGATCTCTTAAGAGATGCATGTTTTTCTCAAGTCTCGAATTGTGCAGCGAGTACACTAATCTCATTTCATATTAAATGTAATTGAAACTCTCTTTTCTTCTTCCTCCCACCTTCCAGGATGCCATTGAAGTTTGCAGAAAGTTTATGCAGCGTGAGCCAGATGAACTGAGGTTTACTGTGGTGGCTTTCTCTAAAGCATAATAAAATCCCGAATACGGTGAGACACTAAAATACCCAAGAAACCTGGAAGAAAGCCACAGGATGAAAATGAATTTTATATCTTTGTGAGCAAATCTCAGAGTACTGTACATTAATAATAAAAAGACAAGGTTTACCAATTCTGACATACTGTGGTGACTGCCTCCTGCAGCTTGTCTTCAGTTCTCTCATTTTTACTGAATTTGTGAAATGTTCATTGTGATGTACCAATAAATCTGACAAATGAGAATACAGTCAAGCCTTGTTAAATAAGTACAATATGGAAAGGACAGATTACACTACAGGACACAATTCATTGCTGCCCATGGTTTTTCATGCACTTGTAACCAAGCTAAGTGAACAGGTTATGTCTTGAAGTATTTCCTTTAAAGGGAATCTGTCAGCAGCATCATTGGGTATAAGCTAAACACATAACTGTAGACCCTTTCAGACCTATCCCAATATGGGCTTTGTCAGTTGTGCTCCAAATCTCAGAATTAACACTTATCTACATATGCAAAGTACATGCTGCTGGAGATATTCCTTCAAAACCAAGTTCCCTAAGGGCTAGTTCATACGGGGATTCCATGGTGCATATTCCGTTGCGGCTGCTGCTGCGACGTGATGCCGGTGCAGTGCATGGCATCCAGTCGTGGCTTTCTGCTCCGGATTAGGCCCAAATGAATGGGCTTAGTCCGAAGGGTGCTGTCACGAGGCAGACGCCATGGCTGAATCGGCCGCGTAATCCGCCTGAAGAAAAGGCAGCTTGCTTCTTTTTTGCACGTTGCCGCTCACGGAAGAAAGAGCGCTAGTGGTCTACGTAGATCGCTATTGTGAGGGGGTAGATTATGACGTGGATTCGGTGCCAAAATCCGCCCCCTCTTACCCCGTGTGAACTCTCCTCTGAGAACCCCTCTCCTGGCACAAAGGGAGAGCTATATGGACTGTGGCGTTCTCAATAGGGTAAACTGTTTTATTCATTCTAAGAAAGTGACTTTTGGGGAATACAGTACCTTTAGGAATTTTACGGGTAAAGGTGGTTAAGGGATATTCCAGTACATAACAGTTTATTTACACTCTAGCAGTGTTTCTCAAACGTTTTAAGTGAAGTAACCCCTAGGGAGACATAATGCTTTGTTTGGAGTCTCTAACAGCTATAAAAAGTTTCCCTCTGTGTCCCCACATGTAATATAATGGTCCCTTTACTGCCACCTCAGTGATCCAAAAGTAGAGAAAATGATTCTTTGTATAATGGCCTCCACAGTGCCCCCACATGTAGTATAATGGCCTCCACAGTGCCCCCACATGTAGTATAATGGCCTCCACAGTGCCCCCACATGTAGTATAATGGCCTCCACAGTGCCCCCACATGTAGTATAATGGCCTCCACAGTGCCCCCACATGTAGTATAATGGTCTCCACAGTGCCCCCACATGTAGTATAATGGCCTCCCCAATGCCCCCATATCCAGTAATGTCTAAGGAGATTCCTCTCCTGTAATGTCAGCACTCAGTGGCCCTGAGCAGAGTGCTAGGTAAAGAAGTCATCTCGCTGCTCACTCCCTGGAGTGCCCGTAATTGCAATGAGTACCTCTATCAGTCCCCTCACTATTGTGCAGTAGGATTTGGTGAACGTTTTTGTGATTTATACTTTTTTGCTTTCTTTTAGTAGAACATATGCTCTAAAGTTCTTCCTAGAACCCTTTTAACTAAGCATTGTTCTAGAGATCCTTCCTATATTTACTGTGTGTTTTCAGTATGTAAGTTTATAACAGCAGTTGTCAAATAGCTGTATCCCCTTGTTTTATACCCCTTAGAAAGGTGCTCCTGGTGTCTTATAACTGCAGCTATAACAGAAACTAAGACGAAGTGGCGGGAAATGCTAGTAGTAAAGCAACGCTCTTTAAAATTGTTGACACAATTTAGGCATTAGTCCATAGTGGGTTAACAGCTTTTGTGTTTAATTTTTTTAGGTTTTTACGAGGGTGTAAATTTATTTCAGGTTTTATTTGGAGCGCTGGCATTTCATATCCTTGCATTCCTCTCATGCTGCAGCAAGCATAACCATGCACCCAAAGGGGAATTTCTCAAAGAATGGCTTAACTGCAACAAAATGTGTACATGGACATGAAAAGTAGAATACCTCCTGATAGTCAGGAAAATGTTTGTAGGAAAATATTAGCATGATTGTTAGGAAATATTTTTATTAACTTGCACATCTAATGCTGTGTAAATAACTCAACAATACATAAACCTCAGTCAACACTTTGACCAAATATTATTCATGTTCACAATGAATGGGCTATGATCTGTGTCTTATTTCTGCTCTGTGCAGTAGGCCCTAGCTGCATTTAGTCTGCAGTATTCAGGCTCCATGAAGACCACAGGAGTATTGCCTGATGGACCCCCACCCCCTGCACAAGCAGTGGATGACACTTACATGCTGCCTGTAGCATAGCGAGTGAATATATTGGATGCTTAATGAATAAGCTACACAGTTTAATATATAGATGCACTTGGTTTTTATAGAGAACTTTTCATGTCCTTGGGCACATACAGTTTTATATACCGCTAGAAAGCAAACACTGCACAGAATTTCCCATTATATGCCCTGGGGGGAAGAGATATCGGTGAAATTACAGATCGCTCTTTGCTGTCAGAAGGGTGTTTTTGACAGTACTGTTCATAGCGCTGTACTGTGAGAGGGGGTGTTTCTTTCTGCCCCACCATGACGCTGAGCGGTGAGGAACACTGTCCCCAGTACTCATCTATGGACGCTCAGTGTCATGGTTGGGCAGTAAGGAATATAGTACAGTGCTGTCAGGAGAAGCGTTCCCAGTTAGACTGTCAGGAACGCCCTTCTGACAGCGAAGAGCTATCGGTAATTGCACTGATATCTCTTTCCCTGGGGCACATAATGGGAAATTGTCGGCTTTCTAGCAGTATATAAAACTGCATGTGCCCGAGAACATGAAAGGTCCCCTTTAAGATGACATCTTTGAATAGAGTTAGGGAGCCTGATATTGTCTCTCCTTTACCAAGCCTCACATTCTAAATGTCACCATGGGGGCCCCATGGAGGCTATCATGTCCTTTGATGGGGTCCCCATTCAACAGTACCCTGATCTCTCCTGGATCAGGCTTTAAAAGGGGAGGAACATGCAGCCCTCTCCCTAGACTATGTGTTCTGCGGGAGCAGCAACTGCCATCCCATTGGGGTTTCCCTTTTGTTCTCACAGCCCACAGAGATGGACAATTTGCTATACTGAGATCATATGAAGATCTGCTAGATTTTTTTTTTTTTTTATTTTCAGGGATTGTTATAGCTTCCCACATCTGTTTATACATGTTTACTATTCAATTTTTTTTTTTCTTTCTTGCATTGATATCATATGTTACATTCAGGAGAGACCATTGGGAGTGCATCTTTGCTGGAGCTGTTGTGTTCTGCCTCCCCTATATTGAGCTGCCACGGTATCTCTTCCCACTTGTTCCGGATGATTAGCCATGCTGTTTTACATCTTTTATGAATTAATCGTATATTTTAATTCATTGCTGTAGCTCTGCTTATTGCCCTTGCCGGGAGTATTGCTCACTGGATCTAATGATTATTTACTTGAAGCAGCGGTTCTCAACCTGTGGGTCCCGACCCCGGTGGGGGTCGAACGACCAAAACACAGGAGTCGCCACATACCTCCCAACTGTCCCGGTCGGTGGGAGGTATGTCCCAGTTTCAACTGATCGGAGGACGCCGATGAGTTGAAAACACAGGCAATTAAAGCAGGAGCTGTCACAGCCAGCTCCTGCTTTAACGCTGTGCTGCGGCTTCTGTATGTGTAGCCGCGATGTGATAATGTCACATCGCGGCTACAACTATATGAGCAAGACTGAGCGGGGAGCGTTGGAAGGTGAGTGAGTTTTTTTGGGTTTTTTTTAAACGTTAAGGTAGAACATAATGAAGGGGGGGATGGCATGACACTGGGGGCAGAGATGGAGGGACAGGAAGCTCTGGGCAGAGATGGGGGAACATGAAACTGGGGAAGAGATGGGGGGGACTTGAAACTGTGGGCAGATGAAGGGGGGGTATGGCTTGACACTGGAGGCAGAGATGGGGGGACATGAAACTGGGGACAGAGAGGGGGGGGGGACATATAATGTACTGGTGACTGTAGAGGATTATACTGTGTGGAAGCACATGAAAAAAAAATGTGAATGGGCGGAGTCAACATAAACGTTGGGAGGTATGCCTAAAGCCATCAGAAAATACATATTTCTGATGGCTTTAGCCACTGAGAAGCCGCGCTAATGTCTGCAGCAGCACTATTCAGCTGGAACGCATGCCGTTATGGACGCGTGTTCCAAACTGAATGAGGTCACCGCAACATGAGGAACTGTATTGCGGGGTCACGGCATTAGGAAGGTTGAGAACCACTGACTTGAAGTTATGAGTTGTTTTTTTTTGTTTTTTTTTTTTTTTTTTTTTGCTGTTTTGTGTCCTGTTGTCTTCCGTTTTGGCTCTATCCCACACCTACTGTCAAGGGTTCTCATGACCGCCTCTGGAGCAGGTGACACCCAATGCTTCCCTCTCTCAAACACTGCATCCCTACCTCTGGAACCCCTTGGAGCATCTTTTGGTGCTTGCTTGGGGTAAGCCCCATATTTATTGTATTGTCATTTATTCTTGTTTAAAATGAGTTTCTCTGATTGTTAAAGGCCTCAACTCGAATGGAAAAAGGCCCGCTCTGTAATTTAGAGGCTGGCACAGCATTTCTTCAAGAAACCCATTTTGATGTCTTATGCTCGCTAACTTTGCCCTTCACTACTACCTCAAGCTTTCCATTCTAAGAAGTGAATAGTAACAGTAGTTCTCAGAACTCGAAAGTCTGATGGCTCTTCTGAATAATGAAGAGAAATTTGATAATGTCTGGAAGCCCTGGGATACCTTCTGGGTGCTTCATGATATTTAGGTTTTAAAAACTAGACTTCTGTTCCCTTTCTCTTTTCTAACCTCACTATATTTTATGACTTTATGTTCCCTCTCTCCCACTTCTTTTTCTCATGGTTCTTGCTTGTGTCCCCCCCCCCCCCCTTATTTCTTATCAATGTTTTTCTGTTTTTTATTTTTCTGGCTCTCCTTTTGCAGGACTTCATTTTTTGGGATATTTTTCCCATTTTTGTATTGTACTTGTGTCTTAATGAAAAAGTTTAATAAAAAGTACAATTTGGAAAAAAAAAAAAATGCATCCAAAGCAAGCCATGTGACAAAATAATACCCACTTGCTAGATGCACTGCTGCTCACGAGATCTCAGACAGGGACTGACCAGCCGATCTTCACAACTGCTGCTTATTAAAAAGAGGTTGTAACCAAGGGGCTAAGTATTTTGGATGCAGCCACATTGGCCCCTATGGACCTGTTAAGATTCCTGACATTTGTTTTTTTATTTTTTAATAAATGATTTGTATTCTCCATGCTGCTTCCATGTACTATCCCGGTATTATGCTAGGAAAAGTATTAATAAATTGCCATTTGGGAGTTACCATTCTGCTTGGGCATGGCTATGTACATACAGTCATTCAGCATTGACTGGACAGTGCCAGAGTATGTAAGTATGTACCGGCAACTAGTAACACCCAATAGTGAATCTATTTATAAATTTCTAAAAGGAATAACCAAAGGCCAGCACAAAATGCCCATCTGGGAAATAATACTCCAGAATCTGTGTTTCATGAAGAATACAATTATTTACTAAAATAGGAATTGTATTTGCACATTGAATCCAGGACCTAGCTATGCAGTCTCCTTTCCAAACATTTGTGAAAGAATGAGCTGTTCTAAAGAGTTCTCTGAATGCCAGCGTGGTACCGTAATAGGATGCCACTGATGCAGCATGTCGGTTTGTGATGCTTGTTCCCTCTTAGATACTCCATGATGAACTGGCATTATTGAAAAATGGAAGTCTTTAGAAACCACAGCAACTCCGCCACAAATTGGCAAACCACATAAAGTTACAGAGAAGGATCACAGAGTGCTGAGTCATGTAATACACGAAAGTTGTCAATGCTCTGCCGACTCAATGGGGCACATATACTATGCCTTGTACACCAATTTTCTGTCACAATTTTTTGTGCATAGAGGGTTTTTGTACAATAAAAAAATTGCAAATTTTTATTTTTTTGCACCATCCTCACTGCTTTCCTACAAAAGGGCTGGCAGATATTTCTCTGCAGGTGCGCAGCTCAGCAGAAGGTACACTGTGTCATACATGAGGTGCACACTCCCTGGCTATAGGGATATGAAGGCTGGTGTTATCAACAGTAACTGCAGAGTTCAAAACCCCCTCTGGTATTTCCATCCCCACAAGACAACTGCTCCGGAGGAACGTTTGTTGGTTAGAAAATCAAAACCAGCCCCTCTTCCACTGCAACAGAGCTCCAACAGTCCTGGTCACCTCAAGTCCCTGTGTCAACTAGAACAGTTTATAGGATTCTGTCTCAAAATGGTCTCCATGGTCGAATCAATGCCCAGAAGCCAGCACTAAACAAAAGGCAATTAAAGGCCCACAGCCTGCTAAACAGATGGATGCTGGAAAAGTGGCAGCAGGTGGATTTCTCAGATGAATCTTCAGTTGAATTACACCACAGCCGCCACAAATACTGCAGGAGACCTACTGGAGCCCGTATGGATCCAAGATACACCCAGAAAACAGTTAAGTTTGGTGGTGGAAAGATCATGGTCTGGGGTTACATTCAGTATGGGGGTGTGCAAAACATTTGCAAGGTGGAAGGCAATATCAATAGCCTAAAATATCAAGAAGTATTAGCTTCCTCTTACATTCCCAATCATAAAAGGGGTCAAATTTTGCCGCAGGATGGTGCTCCATCTCATACATCCAGCTCTACATGAAAGTGCTCCAGTACTAGCCAGCCCAGTCACCAGAGATGAACATCATTCAGCATGTTTGGAGTAGGATGAAAAAGGAAGCTTGGCAGACAACTCTGGGAGGCTGTAAGACGACAATCTTCGATATTCCTGATGACTTCATCAATAAATTGTATGAATCATTGTCGAAACGCATGGATGCCGTCCTTCAGTATCATGGAAGTCACACAAAATATTAAAGGGGCTCTATAAGCAAAATCATGCTGATAGAGCCCCACATATGCGTGAATAGCCTTTAAAAAGGCTATTCAGGCACCGTAAATGTTATATTAAACTACCCCCCCCCCCCCTGTTTTAAAATAAAACCCTAAAAAAGAATATGATCTACTTACGCATCGTGCACGCTGGGTGGGCATTCAGGGTGCGCCGTCTTCTTCATCCACGCCTCTTCTTCCTCCAATGTCCTCTGGTCCCGTTCTCCTCCGGCGCTCGCGAACTGACACTGATATAAAAAAATGGCCTGGGCGCATGTGCAGTAGCATGCGGCTTCTACTACGGCTACTGCGCAGGCGCCCAGGCCATTTTTTTTTTTTATCAGTGTCAGTTCGCGAGCTCCGGAGGAGGACGGGACCGGAGGACATCGGAGGAAGAGTAGGCGTGGATGAAGAAGACGGCGCCCAGCGTGCACGATGTGTAAGTAGATAACATTCTTTTTTAGGGTTTTATTTTAAAACTGGGGGGATAGTTTAATATAACATTTACGGTGCCTGAATAGCCTTTTTAAAGGCTATTCACGCATATGTGGGGCTCTATCAGCATGATTTTGCGGATAGAGCCCCTTTAAATATGGCTCTAATAGCACCACAACTTCATTCACCAATGTTAGGAAACATATCTTTGTATTTGAACTGAATTATTGGTTTGCTTTTCACATTACTTTATGTTGGCGACAAAACTTTTGTCTTGCCAAAATCTGACCTTTCTGTGTTCATTAAATGATCAATACTTCAGCGGTGAAGACAATTTATTTTCTTAACAAACATAAACATTTGGGAGGGTTTCAGCTTTCATATGAGTCATTTCTAAAACCAATAGATGGATTTAAAGTCAGGTTATAAGCTTTTGATTCCACAACATGGATAAGCGACAGAACTTTTGTCAGGGACTACTTTTTTTGCAGAATTACCACTAAAAGAAAGTAACGGCTTTAGATAGGTGAAGGGCTGTATTATTTTCCCCTATGGTTTAAGGGCTAGTTCACACGTGGGCAAAGGGGTGGATTTTGACAGCAGATTTCGCTTTAAAATCTGCCCCTTTACTATGGTGGTCTATGTAGACCACCGGGCTTTTTTTTTCCGCTAGCGGCGGGCTGCCGCTAGCGGAGAAAAGAAGCAACCTGCCCTATCTTCAGGCGGAAGCCGCGCGGGCTCAGCCGCGCGGCTTCCGCCCCCGGCAGCTCCCTCCTATGTCGGCTCATTCATTTGAGCCGACAGCGGAGGGGAAAGCCGCGACCGCGATGGTCGCGGCAGGCGGGTTTTGACAAGAGAGAGACGCGGCTCGACGCGGCTCTCTCGGTGTCAAAACCCGCGCGGGCAGTTCACGTGTGAACTGACCCTAACCGTATTTGTCATAGCAAGTTATTTTCTAGTAAATATCCATTCACACAGAGGAAAATGGTGAGGCATTTGGTGTGGAATTTCAGCGCTGAAACAAAAAGTCTCCCATTGCTAGCAGAAAAAGGAACCCATTGAAGTAAACAGGAGGCTTTTTTTTCAGCACTGAAATTCCACACCAAATTCCTAAACATTTTCCTCCGTGTGAAAGGACCCTAAGAGCTCTGTTGGGTCTTGTGACCTGATCTTGTTAACTGATGGCTGAGACCAGTATGGAAAGCGACATTACCAGTAGTGAGTAGTACATAATGTCTACTGAGAAAGAAATGAGATGATACAACTGGTAAAAGGAGTTAGATGTGTCTAATAATAACTTTTTATAGAGTCATCATATTCCACATCACTTTACAAATCAGAGGGTAAAGACTTTATTTCCTTCTTTTGGAATGAAAAAGGCTGCACGCTCTAATAAATCTATCTAATGGCTGTTGCATATCACATAGAAGTGTAAGGGACATTGACTGACTGGATGTTTAAGCCCTTCTTGTTCCCCGTAGTTATCTTCATCCATTTTCAGTGAGCTCTCATAGTCACATGATTCACACCCTGAGGTTATTTTTGTGACAATGGGCAATAACTATAGCCATTGTGTCAAGATCACAACATATCAGCAATCCACAAGACACCTGTCACAGGATCTGATAGGGGCTCTGACTACTGGCACCCCTATCAATTACGAAAACTAGGGTCACTTCTCACCTCAAATGAATAAAGTAACAGATACACAGGCATGCTGCCTCTCCTTTCATCTTTATGGGACTGCCAAAAACATTGACTATGTAAATGGATAGAACTCTTGTTTCTCTCGGCACTTTCCTTCGGCCGCGTCCTTTCTGCCCTATATTATGTTTGGATGTATTTGGCAATCCATAGAGTTGTAAGAATGGACAGTGGGACCACCACTCCTTTAAGACAGGGATACAAAGGACCCTCAGTCTCGGGATCAGGGATGTTTTTTGTGCTTAGGTGATAAGCTGCAGATTTGGTTTGGTATTTCAACAGGGGTTGAAATATGTATTTTATATGGTTATTCTAATTTTTATCCTATTATATAATGACGAGTAAAAAAGTAATGTCTGTGTACTATTCATGGCCATTGTTTTTTACAATAAATTATTACACTATAGTTTTAAAAAGAATTATTAGGGCGGGATGTATTCTACTGAATGAAAATGAATCATTTCAATTAGAAAGCAGGGAACGTTATGAACCAAAATATTGAATTGTGTGAATATGAATAAGTACAGTAATTGTCACATTACTAGAACAGCTGAAAATTATACTTTATTATCCTTCAATAATTTGCCATCTTTCTTATTTTTTGGGTTCCCAAAGGCTGAAATCCCTGAACGACTGTGGCATTTGAAGAGCATGGGTTTATTTGTTTTATTGTGCATAGTCGCTGCTCATGAATAATTAGCCTATAAAGCAGAACATGTAATTTGCTTCTGATACAGCGATGTGAAGTTTTAATTACAACTTTCTCAGTCTCTGCAAGCTGCTTTACAAAGTACAGTTTTCTAATATTTAAAAGGGTTTTCCCATCTCATAAAGTCATGGCACATCGCTGCTTTGTAAGCTTAAAAAACAAAATCTTTCTAAATCTTTAACCCCCATCCCACTCACCGCCGTGCTATTACGTTGCGCTGACAACATAGTTAAAGCTTTATTCACACAGCAGTAATCTGGTATTTTGCATCAGTATTTCTTAGCTAAAACCAAAGAAAACATATATGGAAAGAATTGCATCTTTTTGATGTTTAGGTTTCACTGTTGGTTTTGGCTTAGAAATACTGATACAAAATACTGACCAGAATATTGTCGTCCGAATTAGGTCTTACACAAATTCAGTCCTGCTACATATCTGCTGGATTCCTATTGTATTATAGAGCCAGGAACTGTCACTTTCTCTTTCAGAGTTAGGGAAAACTCCTGTTCTTACAGAATAATCCCTTAAATTCTGTGAGTTAGTGCTGTGATAGTGGCCATGCATCTAAGTGATTACAGAAGGGGTAGCCTCTTCTCTCACTCCCTTGGTGCAAGGGGTTGCTGTGGCAGCCAGGAGGCCTATTGACAGAAATGATTAGTCCCTGCTAGATATAAACCTGATATACAGTGCTGTGAAAAAGTTTTAGCCAGGTAATACTGTAACATAAGACTGCTCTGAAAACTAGAAGTGTTAAAGGGTACCAGAGTTTTCATGAAAAAATTTAAATATGTGCAGGGTCTTTATGGGCTGTCTATTCTCTAGATGTGTAAGTCTTCATATATGGTGTCCTATATGTTTTTTTTTCTGTTAATATCCCTATAATGGCTGCAGCAAATTTTAAATTTCTCTGTCAGGCTGAGGGTGTGTTCATTGAGGAGCAATCTGCCCCCTTCCCTATCCATTACTACTACTACTACTACTACTACTACTACTGGTTTTACATGCAATTCTGCCAGGAGTAACTGTAAAATAGCTAATAATAGCTCAAGTGAACATAACATAGGAGATCCAGTGACACTGGACTACAAATACAGGACATAATGCAGCTAAACACAGAAAGGGAAATCTATGAGCACAGACATGAAAGTGGCTTATTGTTTATGACTAACATTCCATCAGCAATAACAAATGCAGCCAAGAGTAGACACAAGTACACAATGTAGGGAATCTGCTATTGCTAGGAGGTGGTGATGGAGAGCCCACCTATGTGTTAAAAAGACCTTCATAGTAACATTAGGGTTATTGTAATTTACCAGCATGATGTGCTAGGGTATGAAGTTCCCAAGTATGGGGAAAAAAACTTGTACGTTAAATATTCCACAAAACTTAGTGAGGGGCACCAAAAGAAATGTCATTGCTTAATGCTGAACGTTTATGGTGGAAAAAAATAACACCTGACAGGTTCCCTTTAAAGAGGATCATCTCCAGCAACTCTTTGCATCCTTTAATAGGTTGATTCTATCAGAAGTACCAGTGCCTACTAGAGATGAGCGAACAGTAAAATGTTCGAGATTCGATATTCGTTTTGAGTAGCCCCTCAATGTTCGACTACTCGAATCGAATATCGAACCCTATTATAGTCTATGGGGGTAAAATGCTTGTTTCAGGGGTATGCAACATTCGATCATATTATACTTACCAAGTCCACGAGTGAGGGTCGGGCTGGATCCTCCGAGAAGTCTTCTCCTTGCAGCGTCCCCACGGCATCTTCCGGCTCTTCATTCACTCTGCCAGGCATCAGGCCTGGGCAGAGACGACTGCGCATGTCTGCACTACAGCGGGCATGCGCAGTTGGCTCTGCCCAGGCCCGATGCCTGGCAGAGTGAATTCAGAGCCGGAAGACGCCGCGGCGAAGCTGCATGGAGAAGACTTCTAAAGGTAGGAGAAGAACCAGCGTTGATTGGCCGACTGTATAGCATAGTCAATCAATGCTGGTTCTGCATCAAACTTTTCCATACGAATAGTACGAGTATTTAGAATACTGTAGTATTCGATCGAATATCTACTCGATCGCATACTACTCGCTCATTTCTAGTGCCTACCATTTGATTTGGAGTGCTTTTCAGATGTATTAATAAAAGTTATATTTTACTTAATCTATTTACTCCCTTCAGTGAAGCCTATCCTTCAGTAGGTGCCTCACCCCTATTTTAAGCAGAGTTGGAATTTTTTCTCTAGCTCCCACCGTGGGTAGTCCCCAGTCTTAGTAGACACAGAGGCATGATTCTGAGATCTATCATACTGTCCAATCAAATGTGGAATCCGTCAGAATTGCTCCTATATTGTGAACTTGTGAGATATACACTATTTACATCTAAGCCATATGAGATCTAATTTCCAAAATGACATGATCATATTAGTTGCATCCAGGAACAGTGACATCATTTTGTTTTAATGTATGACCTACAAGAAAATTTAAAAAAATGACCTTCATGTAAAATGATTTCATGGAATCCTTGTTAGCTGGAAAAACATAAGCAAAATAATATTTTACAGGCTATATTTTTACTGTCAATTCACAGCACAACAGAAAGATTCCCGATTGCCTGTGGAATGTGAGATGACCTGGGATAATAAATGGCTCCACTTTTACTGACATACCTATTACATGTGCTGTGTACATAGTTATCATTGAAAATCTAATCCAGGGTATGTGTCATGTACTTGTTTACTGTAGCCTGTCCTTTCTTCAAGTATAAAGCACAGGGTTTTAACATCAATGATATTTGTAATAAAACCCTTCTAAATCCTTAACAAAAGCAAGAATTTGCTTAAAATGAAAAAAATCAAGATCCAAAATTCTTGCTTAGCTCCTACTCCATAAATGGAAATCACATTCTAAGCCTGCAGGGATAGATCCCATGTTTGGCTCTTTAGTCTAGCTGCTTTGGAATGGTAGATGGGGGCCTTACAAATATTCTGCCCTGACAGCTATATTCATACTGCATAATTGTGATTCCAAATGGAAGAAAGCATCTACTGTAACCATGACCAGAACCACGCTGAAAACAAAGAGGTGACATAAAAGATCAAGTGATGTAGAAATTATGTGGATGGAAGGGATGTGGCGTCTTATGATTGTGTCAGGGACAGCAAACTGTGTGCTGGGATTATAAGAATTATATGTCAGCCTGATATTCCCTTGATACTTCCTGCTATATCTGCTGAAAATATTATAAAAGAGGTAAAAATCATTTCAACATTGACATTTAATATATTTCATTTACCTGCACATTGCAATCTACAAGGGGTCAATCACTTCAATGTACATGACTTCAGAGTAAACCCATACTCTAGTACCTATTGGTAGTAGATAGCCCAACATATTTCTGAAGTCTCCAATGCAGCCCATGACTCCATCAAATTGCTACACCCCACATTTTGCAGTAGGCACACAAAGACACATTCTTTTATTCCGGCAGGTACATTTGTGACAAAAACTGTGCAACCATATAATCTTTTGAGATGTGTAGGCCAATTTTCCCGTGGCCCAGCTGAAGGCGGGGCTTTTGGCGGTGGGGCAGGGTTGGGCAATTGGGGGGATCATAAGAAAACACAATAAAGTGTATATTTAATGATTACATTTATACATTTCCCTATATTTTATTAAAGGAGATCTTATTAGTAGTATTGACAGCTCCCTTAATAAAAGTATGTGTAGGGGGCAGGGGCTCACGCAATTAGGGGTGATATGGAGAGACCTCCCTTAAAAAAGTATAGGTAGGGCAGAGGGTATCATCACTCAGGGGGCACTATTACTGCAATAGTGCCTCCCCAGTTAATATTACCTGTTTGGGGGGGGGGGGGCGTACTATTATCTGTGGGGGCCACTGCTAGGGCACTATTACTGTAATTGTGCTCCCCCAGTTAATAACATTACCTGGGACTATAACTGTAATAGTGCCCCCTCTCACAGATAATAGTCTCGTCCTCACAGGTAATGTTATTAACTGGTGGATGCACTATTACTGTATTAATGCCCTGGTAGAGCCCCCGACAGGTAATATTACGTGTGTGTGTAGAGGGGGACTATTACTAGGGTACTATTACAGTAACTGTGCCCCCTCCCCACAGTTCATAACATTACCTGTGTATAGAGGTACAGTTATTAAGTGTGTTTGGAGGGGACTATAACTGAAATAATACCTTAATAGTGCCCACCCCCCACAGTTAATAACAGTCTACTCGGACACAGGTAATGTTATGAACTGTAGGGGGCTCTGTTACTGTAATAGTCCCCCTCCTCCCACATACTGTTACTATAATTACAATTACATTATACTTACAGATCACTAAAGCAGCTCCCAGGATCTGTTCTTGTACACGGGATGTGTGCATCTTCTATTCTGCTCCCTGGCCCCAGCGACCATAGCAATGATTCTGGGAGCAGAATAGAAGATGCACACATCCGAGTGTCAGAGTGGCAGCAATATTTATTTATTTATTTCTCATACTAACACATACCACAATGCTCTAGAGACATTTACAGTCACCGTCCCATACAGGGCTCACAATCTAAATTCCCTATCAGTTTGGAGTTTGGGAGGAAACCCACACAAACATGGAAAGAACATACAAACTCTTCATACATTTTGTCCTTGGTCGGATTTGCAAAGCAATAGAGGAACAATGCAAGAAAATAATATTTGCAAGTGCATAACCACCAACCTTTCCGCTATTTCTTCTTCTGGCTTCACTAAAGACTCAGGTCATAGTATATTTTTGGGGACAGTGACAAACACCTGTCTACCAACAAGTACTTCACCTATAAAATAATGATCTTGTGAACAACAATACACAGCTTCTGCCAAGAAACAAAAGCCATACTTACCGCCAACTCATAACAGTGGATCCACTTTGATGTTTTCTTGGTAGGAACGACTGAGGAGCCATTTAATATTTGCACATTCTTCTTCTGTTTACAATTCATTGGTATCTGCAGGGCTTTAGAAGCAAGAGAAGAGGTGGGAGGTGGAGAAGAAGACAGCGGCCATCGCTGGAGAGTTTTCAAGCAGCACTGGGGACGCCCCCAATGCTGTTTGAGCACAAATCCACAGTAATGTGTGAGAGGTGTTACATTTAAGTACAGTCACGCTATAGGTTTTGTTAACATCTCTCAGCTTCAAAAACAAAAGAATACAGGATAGGACAAGGGAACCCAATTAGGTAAAAACATTACACAAACTGTAGTGAGTTCTGTTTAATTTAAAGTGAATGGGGGAAACACGGTAGCCTTGCAGCGCTGGGATCCTGGGTTTGAATCCCGCCAGGAACAACAAGGAGTTTGGGGGGGGGGGGGAGTACATTGTGATCCCTATATTGGACTCACAATCTAAATTAAAAAAAAAAATTTTTTTAAAGGGAATCTATCAGTTATTTCTAGCATAGTCAACTCTCACCACTGTGTTACAGAGCACGTTACTGTGATAAACAACAGATCTCTCTTATATATGTCACTTTTGGAAAGAAACATCTTTGAATTGATATACAAATAAGGCAGTTGGGGCACTGGGAGCGGGCCTTTAGCTACCTGGAGCACTGCTGTTGCCATTCAGACCCCTACCATCCCTTGCTTGAACCACCCTGTGTGTTGAGATTTGATTCTCCCACTTCTATGATATCACCCAACCTACTTCAACAGCAAAAGCATTTCTCCGATGGCTGAAGGTCCACCCCCATTGCTCCAATTGCCTAATTTGCATATCACTTTAATGTTTGTCTCCAAATCTACAAAAGTGATATACACGTATGGTATGTTGTTCATTACTGTAATGTGCTCTGTAATGCAGAGGTAGCAATATACTTGAGGGTTCTGGTAGACTACCTTTAGGCACTGTATAGTGAGGTTATTAACTCACTCTATGGGAGTGTTTTGAATTATGTGACTAAATCCCTTTGCAGACGACTGTGTGCTAGGTCAGTATGCTATCCATGTTTTTCCCAGATAGCACTCTGACCCATTCATTTCTATGGGCCTGTACACTTGACCATGAATTACACGGTTCGCAAAATATGGAACAGGTCTTATTCTTGTTTTTGGGGCCCTGCTTCCGTGGCTCCTATTTATTAAATGAAAGGGGCCATGGAAGCACAACACAAAGTGACATCCGTGTGCCGCCTGCGTGCTGCTCGGGCCATTCAATCTCAGTCGCTGGTTAGCACACAGTCATGTGTAACCGGCTTAAGATACAGCAGTAAGATATCACATTATTTTGTGACATCTTTAGGTACAATGTGACGCATGGAAACAACATACGCAATAAGTTATTTTCAAGGCAATAAAGAGGCTGAAATGTATTTTAAGCTATTTTCTAATAAATGTTATAAACAGATAACAATTAGCTATTTATGTCTGTTCTACAGGTTACTTTGTATTCTTTACTCAGGCATTAGCAGTATGTTGGATACTGACCTGAACATTGCATTATATTTCGTCATTTGTTCCTTTAAAATATTCAATTTTTAGGGTTTTGAGAAGAGAGGTAAGATTTGGCAGACACTGATAACTAGTATACAGAAAATGAAAGGCACACAGCTAGAAGCTAGAAATCCTGCCTGCCTGAAGAGACAAGGCACAGAGTTGCTAACATTTTAACCTTCCTATGGAGATCTGTACTGCAGGCATCATGCTTCTTTTATGAACCAGTGGCTTAGAACATTTTGTTTTCAAACATTGTGAAACCTGGCCTCAGTCCTTAGCATCTTCCAGAATATTTGATCAAGTTTACTCTGTGCTTCATCTCAAGCATTTCTAAACAAGAGGAGACGTATAATCAGCTAATTATTATATTAATTATCTTATCTGATTTAGTGATTTAAGTCTTTCAGAGACTTGTTTACATTGTAATGTTCTTAGCACTCATCCTACAGATTGGCCCTGACACATGGACTTCTTGGCTTAAAGTGTAACTCCGCTTTTACTGACAATCGCTGCATACAAGTCAAAATTTGGACATTCAGCATTAAATTAAATTTCGAACTATAATTCTAGGACTTGCTGTCATGGCAATTCCCTACTATTATAGGTATTGTCAGCAAAATGCTTCCAAAGCAAAGACACAGCCATCATGGCTCTGCAATAGTAATTATCTTCTAGGAGGAGAAGTAAATATGCCTTCAGTGAATAAGCTCCTCTACGTGTGGATGTTTATTGCAGCCATCAAGGCTCATACACAAAAAGAATGTGTCTCTTCTTATTTAGTACTTAACCCTCTTTGTTTGATGCTTGACATATAATCCTCCCTATCTAGTTTACCCTAGAGGCAATCATGGCTCATCTACCTGTTGACCTATATTTCTTGTTTCAGCTATTAAACGGTTGAGTAACTCTACAAGAATGCTGAGTAGCCAAGGCTTTTTGTCCAGTGTCTGTAACTTTATGAGGTCAGTTTGTGTACAAAACACTCCACAGCAACCACTAGCTTATTTCCTCCTTTGTGACTGCAAGCTGGAGGTGCATTATATTGGAGTATACAGGTCTCGACCAGACTGTTCTCCTTTTACTGGGAGTACCTATACTTTCTTGCACAATATTGCTATAACGTACACAAGATGTCTTGATGTAATTTGCATTAACAAAAGCCACGTAGTATTTGACTGAGCGAACACTAGATTATGTCTATGCTATTTATATATAAAATATATTATTAATTATCGTAAATCTTGTTTTCCCGTCTCAGACATTGAGGCCATATCCATAGGGCATGGGAGTTTTGAAGAGCTGGTCAAGCTTCCTTGGCTTTTTTTTTTTTTTTTTTTTTACAACCCTAAGGCTCCTTGCATAAATTTGAGTGTGCCATCTGAGGGGGCGTCTGATGGTTCATTCTGATGAAAATAGAACAGGTCCTATTCTTATCCGTGTTATTGGAGCAGGATGGATTGGAAGGCCTCATAGAGGTAAGTGCATCACAGAATGCACTTGTACAGTCCTATGAAAAAGTTTGGGCACCCCTATTAATCTTAATCATTTTTTGTTCTAAATATTTTGGTGTTTGCAACAGCCATTTCAGTTTGATATATCTAATAACTGATGGACACAGTAATATTTCAGGATTGAAATGAGGTTTATTGTACTAACAGAAAATGTGCAATATGCATTAAACCAAAATTTGACCGGTGCAAAAGTATGGGCACCCTTATCATTTTATTGATTTGAATTCCCCTAACTACTTTTTACTGACTTACTGAAGCACAAAATTGGTTTTGTAACCTCAGTGAGCTTTGAACTTCATAGCCAGATGTATCCAATCATAAGAAAAGGTATTTAAGGTGGCCAATTGCAAGTTGATCTCCTATTTGAATCTCCTCTGAAGAGTGGCATCATGGGCTACTCAAAACAACTCTCAAATGATCTGAAAACAAAGATTGTTCAACATAGTTGTTCAGGGGAAGGATACAAAAAGTTGTCTCAAAGATTTAACCTGTCAGTTTCCACTGTGAGGAACATAGTAAGGAAATGGAAGACCACAGGGACAGTTCTTGTTAAGCCCAGAAGTGGCAGGCCAAGAAAAATATCAGAAAGGCAGAGAAGAAGAATGGTGAGAACAGTCAATGACAATCCACAGACCACCTCCAAAGAGCTGCAGCATCATCTTGCTGCAGATAGTGTCACTGTGCATCGGTCAACAATACAGTGCACTTTGCACAAATAGAAGCTGTATGGGAGAGTGATGAGAAAGAAGCCGTTTCTGCACGTACGCCACAAATAGAGTTGCCTGAGGTATGAAAAAGCACATTTGGACAAGGCAGCTTCATTTTGGAAACAAAAATTGAGTTGTTTGGTTATAAAAAAAGGCGTTATGCATGGCGTCCAAAAAGAAACAGCATTCCAAGAAAAACACATGCTACCCACTGTAAAATTTGGTGGAGGTTCCATCATGCTTTGGGGCTGTGTGGCCAATGCCGGCATCGGGAATCTTGTTAAAGTTGAGAGTCGCATGGATTCCACTCAGTATCAGCAGATTCTTGAGAATAATGTTCAAGAATCAGTGACGAAGTTGAAGTTACGTCGGGGATGGATATTTCAGCAAGACAATGATCCAAAACACCGCTCCAAATCCTCAGGCATTCATGCAGAGGAACAATTACAATGTTCTGGAATGGCCATCCCAGTCCCCAGACCTGAATATCATTGAACATCTGTGGGATGATTTGAAGCGGGCTGTCCATGCTCGGCGACCATCTAACTTAACTGAACTTGAATTGTTTGTCCAAAATACCTTTATCCAGGATCCAGGAACTGATTAAAAGCTACAGGAAGCGACTAGAGGCTGTTATCTTTGCAAAAGGAGGATGTACTAAATATTAATGTCACTTTTCTGTTGAGGTGCCCATACTTTTGCACCAGTCAAATTTTGGTTTAATGCATATTGCACATTTTCTGTTAGTACAATAAACCTCATTTCAATCCTGAAATATTACTGTGTCCATCAGTTATTAGATATATCAAACTGAAATGGCTGTTATAAACACCAAAATATTTAGAACTAAAAATGATTAAGATTAATAGGGGTGCCCAAACTTTTTCATAGGACTGTATATCACTCTGAGTTTTATCCGAGTGCATCCTGCTGAAATATTGGCCCTGCATCAGATGCATGCTTGGTGGTTTGCATGGGGTATTATACAAATGAATAAATGGAGCTGCACAAAGATGGGCACTTTTCTGTTCACAGTGGTCACAGGACAAGGGTGGCTCGATATCGGTTCTCGAGTTAGATGCTGTCCTAGAGATAGGACCTCTGTTTATGTCGCATCCGTCAGCTCCATATTATTAGCCAGAGGGAGACTGAGAGGGTCTCAGTCTCTAGAGGACGCCATGTGCTGTGTATTACAGGGGTAGCCTACTGACTACAATGAGCATGTAATGCTTCATTCTCCCTGCAATGGCACTGCACGAGAAAAGAACATTTTCTGCCAAGATTTGTCACACATTACAGCTAATTGTTGGTGGTCCCAGAAGGACATGCAGCAATCTAATTATTTTACTAGGAACTTTTTTTAATAAGAAAATCAGAAACAGAAAATTAAAAAAAAAAAAGCAGAATCAATTAACGTTTTTGTTTTTTTTTTTCAATTCATTGTCAATAACTTTGCATTAGGATAAGTCATCAATATCTGATCGGGGAAGTCTGACAGCGGGACTCCCACAGATCAGCTAATTGAAGGGGTGCTTTAGTGAGTAATGCTTCCGCTTCATAAGCCAGTGACTTTACATTGCTTTGTCATATGGCCTGTGTACAGCTCAATCCCTGTCTTGTAATATCAACCACAGCTACTATACAATGTATTACGCTGAAGAGACTGCAGCACTCCAAATTCTTGGTCTCATCAGCAAATCAGTGAAGGTGCTGGGTGTCAGACCCCTAAAGATCTGATATTATCTATTCTAAGAATAAGTCAATATCTGTCTTGGATAAGAAGCCGTGAAAGAGTCAACTCATGCTGAACTATTGTCATTTATAGAGTAACTTTAATCTTTAATCCATGTACTAATAACCAAGTCTATACAATGATGCACTATATAGCTTAGTTCACACGTGAACGGAATAGTGTATTTTGGTCCTGATTTTGACGCGGGAAGCCGTGTCAAAATCGGGACCAATTCCAGCTTCCCGCTCCGGAGTAGGCCCAAAATGAATGGGCTTAGTCTGGAGGGTGCTGCAATGAGGCGGACGCCATGGCTCAATGAGCCGCAGAATCCACCTGAAAAAAGGGCAGCTCGCTTCTTTTTTCCATGAGCAGCATGTTGCTCACGGAAAAAAGATCGTGAACGGTCTCCATAGACCACCATTGTGAAGGGGCAGATTATGACGTGGATTCCGCGCCATAATCCGCCCCCTGTGTGTCTGTGTGAACGGGCCCTATCTGTTGAGAAAACTTCAGATAAGGTCCTTCACACTAAAGTTCTCCAGGGGTCAGCTCTTGGAAAAGCCATCTTGCACATTATGCCTGGGTCCAACCAGGTACTTGTGGCTGTACAAAAAAAAAACAGAAGTCTGTCATAACAGACATTAACGGACACTAACTCATGTTAACGTGTCCCTTTTTTTAAACCTGTTTTTATACTGTCATTATAAAATGCTGATAGTAATAACCAACAGTATAACGGACGTCCTTCTGTTATTGTCCATTAACCATAGACATTAATATTAAAAAATTACGGACGCTTGCTGTCTGTCATAAATCTGCTATTTTGCCGTCTGACAAATGTTTTGCACCCCGCGTTATTATGCCCCCCCCAAAAAAATGGACATGTGATGGATTTGGTGTAAATGGACACTAATGAATAACAGATAAAATTCCATTGCGATAAATGGGATTTTTAACAGATTTATGACGGTTCTGTTAGTGTCCGTTGTTAACATCTTGTAACGGATGCCAGCAACGGACACTACTAACAGTAGTGTGAACACCCCCTAACATAGTTAGTTATAGTTGAATAGTCCATTCTTATGAACTTTGGGGTCATTCCGTGTCAAGTGAACCAATGTTTTTTCTCTCTATATTTTTAATTCTTTTGAGATTTTGTTATTTGGTAATAGTGTGTCAGAGAACGCAAAATGTGAAGAAAAAAAAATTCTAGAAATTTTTTTTGATTTTTAATTGATTTTCAAAGTTCAGAAAAAGTGTGAATTTCTCTGTTGCCTGCCTTTACATTTCTCCTCATAACTTAGGCTAGAAAAAAGATAGAGAAACAAAATAAACGCCATTCTACTCAGAACTATATGGGCTTTCACAAAATATGTCACAAGAGTATCTTTGTTAATATTTTACCCATGTGAACGCAAAATTTTAAAACGCATTTCCGAAAAAAACGTTTTATTTAAAAATTTCAAAAAAATGCACATGGGCCTGCTATGCCCTTAGCCACATCTGTACCAAAATTCAAGTTGGGATCGCGATGGGATAATATTTTAAAATATAACTATTACAGTGTCATTCCGAAAATCTTGAATTCAGATCTGTTCAGCCTGTGGTCTAAAAGTGAGGGGTCTATATGTGAGATATGTACAGAGAATGATCCACCTCACAAAATTTTAATGTTAACTAGTGTCAGACTAGCAGTATACAGGTCCTGTAATATGACACTAGAGTGGGACCATCTCTCTCAGAGGTGTGTTTCTGGTAGGACACTTATTGTAGTTCACCTCAGATAACCACAAGAAGGGAGGTTCCAATCTTCATGTTTGATGCATGTCCCTTATTATTAAAGGTAGAGTAGAGTAATTAATACAGAAGTCATGTTGTTAAGTTCTCATATTGCATTGCTCAGTATATGTTGGTGCAGTCACTGATGTAAGGAAGGCGGCACAAGATTGGCAGTGGATGACATAACTGGTTATGTGACCTGTGAATATGATCGGCGCTGGTGGCTGGCTACTGTACTCTCCAAAAATTGTGAAAATTAAGACATAAAATTGACTTTTTTGCATCCTTCTGGTCCAGCACCATCCTTTGTGTATCCAAGAAAACCAGACATTTTACAAGTCAACAAAAATCAGATATTAACTCAGGTGGAGCCTAACACCATGACAGGCCGTACATACTCTTTGACACAAAAGGAAATGGCCATTGCTAGTAAGCGCTTATGGACAAGATTACATTTCACTCACTAGAAAGGACAAGTTGATGATAAAAGGCCAGTAGTTTAAAAATGTCCTATTAATTGTTTGATTAGTTCATATTTTATAGAATGAGAATTTATCTACTGGACTATTTTTCTTAATAAATTACATGTTTAGTGATATAATAAAAAACAATTGTTACATGTAGAGATAAGTGTTATAAATATTGGTTCTTGTACTCTTGTTAACATATAATTAGGATGAGACTAGAGATGAGCGAACAGTGTTCTATCGAACACATGTTCGATCGGATATCAGGGTGTTCGCCATGTTCGAATCGAATCGAACACCGCGTGGTAAAGTGCGCCAAAATTCGATTCCCCTCCCACCTTCCCTGGCGCCTTTTTTGCACCAATAACAGCGCAGGGGAGGTGGGACAGGAACTACGACACCGGGGGCATTGAAAAAAATTGGAAAAAGTCATTGGCTGCCGAAATCAGGTGACCTCCATTTTAGACGAATAGTGGATTTCAAATCCGGGTCATATGAGAATGTGAACTTTGTGACTATGAGACAGGGATAGCTGTACAGGCAGGGATAGCTAGGGATAACCTTTATTTAGGGGGGAATGTTATTAAAAATAACTTTTTGGGGCTCTATCGGGTGTGTAATTATGATTTTTGTGAGATAAACTTTTTCCCATAGGGATGCATTGGCCAGCGCTGATTGGCCGAATTCCGTACTCTGGCCAATCAGCGCTGGCCAATGCACTCTATTAGCTTGATGAAGCAGAGTGTGCACAAGGGTTCAAGCGCACCCTCGGCTCTGATGTAGCAGAGCCGAGGCTGCACAAGGGTTCAAGCGCACCCTCGGCTCTGATGTAGGAGAGCCGAGGGTGCACTTGAACCCTTGTGCACCCTCGGCTCTGCTACATCAGAGCCGAGGGTGCGCTTGAACCCTTGTGCACACTCTGCTTCATCAAGCTAATAGAATGCATTGGCCAGCGCTGATTGGCCAGAGTACGGAATTCGGCCAATCAGCGCTGGCTCTGCTGGAGGAGGCGGAGTCTAAGATCGCTCCACACCAGTCTCCATTCAGGTCCGACCTTAGACTCCGCCTCCTCCAGCAGAGCCAGCGCTGATTGGCCGAATTCCGTACTCTGGCCAATCAACACTGGCTAATGCATTGTATTGGCGTGATGAAGCAGTGCTGAATATGTGTGCTTAGCACACACATTCAGCTCTACTTCATCGGGCTAATAGAATGCATTGGCCAGCGCTGATTGGCCAGAGTACGGAATTCGGCCAATCAGCGCTGGCTCTGCTGGAGGAGGCGGAGTCTAAGATCGCTCCACACCAGTCTCCATTCAGGTCCGACCTTAGACTCCGCCTCCTCCAGCAGAGCCAGCGCTGATTGGCCGAATTCCGTACTCTGGCCAATCAGCACTGGCTAATGCATTGTATTGGCATGATGAAGCAGTGCTGAATGTGTGTGCTTAGCACACACATTCAGCTCTACTTCATCGGGCTAATAGAATGCATTGGCCAATCAGCGCTGGCCAATGCATTCTATTAGCGTGAACTGAGATTGCACAGGGGTTCTAGTGCACCCTCGGCTCTGCTACATCAGATTGCTACATCTGATGTAGCAGTGCCGAGTGTGCATCAGATGTGTAGTTGAGCAAAACTGACTCAGCACTGCTAAGTCTCTGCATTCGCATAGGAATGCATAGGCCAGCCTTCGGCCAATCAGCGCTGGCTCTGCGGGAGGAGGCGGAGTCTAAGGTCGGACCTGAATGGAGACTGGTGTGGAGCGATCTTAGACTCCGCCTCCTCCAGCAGAGCCAGCGCTGATTGGTCGAGTTCCGTACTCTGGCCAATCAGCACTGGCCAATGCATTTCTATGGGGAAAAGTTAGCTTGCGAAAATCGCAAACTGACAGGGATTTCCATGAAATAAAGTGACTTTTATGCCCCCAGACATGCTTCCCCTGCTGTCCCAGTGTCATTCCAGGGTGTTGGTATCATTTCCTGGGGTGTCATAGTGGACTTGGTGACCCTCCAGACACGAATTTGGGTTTCCCCCTTAACGAGTTTATGTTCCCCATAGACTATAATGGGGTTCGAAACCCATTCGAACACTCGAACAGTGAGCGGCTGTTCGAATCGAATTTCGAACCTCGAACATTTTAGTGTTCGCTCATCTCTAGATGAGACTATTTAGAAAATCGCACTTGAGGATATGAGCAGCTTTTTTCTTTCAGTTTGTTCAATGCATTCAGGTTGAAAATGCTGAACAAGCTGTGTTCTGATGATAAGATGTATTTGTTCTGGCACTTACAGTATTTGTTTTTTATGTTTTTTTATTGTTGCATATAAATGTTGAATTCAGAAAGTTGTAATTTGAAAAGAAAAAAGGAAGAAGCCGCACAAACATAAAATCAGATGATTCAAGGCTTAAAAAAAAATAAAAAAAAATTGATCCCAATTTGGTCCCAAGTTGAAAACCTGTACAAATATAACCAAGAACACAAGTAACACAAATGCATTTTTTCACAATTTTAAAACATACGTTTTTTTCACAATTGCACATCAAAATTTTGAATTTGATTTCTCCAAAACAAAATATAAAGAAACATTGTCTCGTGACATATCAAATGAAAGCCGGTACCGCTCTGAGAAAAATGATGCCTCTCCCACCTATTTATCTTAATTCTAGCCCAAGATATGTTAAAAAATGTAAAGCCATACCAGGCCAAAATTCACACTTTTTCAAAACTTTAGAAGTCTATAAAAAATTAACTGATGAAGAAAAAAATTCAAAACTTTTTATTTGTAATTAACTTAAGTTGTACTTCATAAAAAATAAGAATAAAAAAAATCTAAAGACGTCAGGTAAAAAAAATATTCCTATTTGGATCACTTGATATGGAATGACCCTTTGATGTAATAATTTGAGCACTTTATATCAGAACACAGTGAGCACAACAGTATTGTTCCTCTACAGATGTACTGGTATCCTAAGTGCTGAGCACTGCATTTTTTCCAGGTATCCTCTCACAGGAAGTTTGTTTTTAGCCCTTTCTAAATTTATGTTTAGTATGTTACAAGGAATCTATTTTCTGTAAAGATATGTTTATGTTAGGAGAAACTTGGTATAACAAATGAGTATGTAGAGCCTGTGGCGCTCACTAGTGACAAACATAGGCTTGATAATGATGCACACATTTCCCAAGCAGTATGTAACGCTATAGATATGTACTATGTAGCCTATTATTATTTCATTATAATCAGCGTGCCGTATACAGTAAGGATGGTCACCGGGTTGACAACAGTATTTACAAAAGCATTCTTTTATAAATGATTCCAGAGGAGCCCATTTCTATAGCATCTGGCCACCATCTTTCACATATGTTCCACATGGCACAGGTTTTAATCCGGGGCGGTGGTTTCATTTCTCACATGCATGCTTCATATTTATAAAATACATAGAACATTTTCTACTCCAGAAAACTGCTGGCTAGCCAGAGTCAGGACAGACCAACAAAATGTAGCATTGAATTTATTATTTTCTTCATCCAAGTGACAATTTGTCATCCAAAGCAGAGGAGCAATTTACTGAATGTGAAATAACACGGAGTAAAGCACAAAGACAGTGCCGCTACATTGGACATACATTTTGGGGCATGTTGTGATTTGATTGTACATTCTGGTAAGTACAGCGTGAAGTGTATAAGTGTTTCTGGTGTGTTCGGGTGTGACTGTTAAGTTAGCCATAAAAGCTTAACATCTGTCATCTGTCTTCACCCCACTGCCCTCATTACCAAGCATATACAGCGTGGTCTGTCATGTGCAAGTTTTTCTGCCTAGTTATAAAGTGTTATCTCCCTGCACTGCTATATAATATGTGAAAAAGTAGTGACAACTCATGTAAAAACCTTTATGGTGCCTATATTGGTCGTCAACTAGATTTCCAAAAAAAGACAAAAAAACCCTGATATAATATGTAAACAAATGAATACAAAAAATTAGGCTTAAAAGTTTTCAATCAAATATGGCTGGCCGTTTCATCATTTCCAAGTACAGAACAGTATTCATTGTTAATTTTGCCACCAAGACAACAGAAACCTCAACATCACTCCGAATGAGCCCATTAACAGCACATTTTAATTAGTAGAAAAAGCACACCTACTATACAAACATACTAGACTATGAGTAACAAATATCAAATAAAAACTGTCAATCATAAGTACAAGGTGGAATAAAAATGAGTCATACACAGCATGTGAAGAGTAAGATATTGTAGGTCACAGTATAAATATAATATGTGTTGTGGCCCAGAAATGTTTCCATCAATGTCAGCACTAAACACAGCACATTAGGGGCTGATTTACTATTGTGGTTACCAATCGACTTTAGTGTAAAATGCTCCAAAATGTGGAACATTTTGGCATATCTACTTTGAGAAAAAAGTTTTTTCGACTTGCTTGACAAGTGGGAGTGACCTTCCAAAAAAAAGAGAATGGGAAAAAAGTGATAAAATGCACCAAATTCTTGGCTTACCATTCTGGCTCAAAGTAAGCCAACTAAGGCTAGATTCCCACCTGCGTTTGTACTCCATTCGGGGTTTTTGTCCCTAAATCCACTTGAAAAATGGTGAGAAAAGTTCTGTGCAAACCCAGTGGATGCCATTAAAGTCTATGGTTTTTTTTTTTAGGCAGATTAGGTTTCCGTTTTTTGGGTCCCCCGGTGGACCCAAAGAAAGGAAAGCAGAACGCTATTGTGAACCTGGCATAACAGTTGATAGAAACTTAGACTAGACAGTGTACAGATGTCAGATTTATCACCCAGCATCAGCCACTGTCATAAATATGGCACACTGTTAGGCTGCGTTCACACGGAGTTGTTTGGCTCAGGAATTTGGTCAGGAAACTGACTCAAATTTCTCCTTATAAAAACTCCTCACCATAGGACTGTATGGTGAGGCGTTTTTTGGAGGAGGAATTTCAGTCAGTTTCCTGACCAAATTCCTGAGCCAAACAACTCCATGTTTAGACTCCATGTGGGCCATTGTGTAAAATCCTTTTAAATCAGAGATCACTAGTCAGTTGCCATTTGGGTCTGTCACAGTGTTATGGCTTCCCTGACGCTATGACATTTATTGTGAACAGAGACTAAAATATAAATAATGTACTCATATTGGCATATCAATAATGTGAGAGTTGTGAACCCCACTAACCCTGAGAATAGATTTTTCTAGTCCTTATTCACAGCAGAGAGTTGGCAATACATACTTGGTCACCCTCCATTATATATTTATTGGGATCAGGGTCTCCATTGTCAGACTCCACTGATTAAACATATCAAATTAATATGCCATAAGTATTAGTCTTAAGTAGGGTTGAGCCTATCTTGAGATTTCAGGATCGATTTTAAAATCCGATTTCCAATCATTTTCCATTCAAACCCGATCCCAATTCCAATCCTAATGCAAGTCAATGGGATTTTTTTCTTCTAAGATCATTTTCAAAAGCTATAAAAAGTTACCAAAAAATACATACAAGTTCTTAGAATGCATAGAAAGAGCAAGGGAACACTTAAATGCCCATGAAACATTGTTTTTTAATCACTTTGTGAGGACGATGAGGCACTCGCCATATAAAATTCGCGTTTTCTACCTGCTGTGCCGTATACTGGACTCTGCTACATCTGCATTACTGTACTTTTACTTGTCTATCTACTCTTCTGCTTCGTCCCTGCTTTACTGTATACTCAGCTCTGCTACATCTCAGATGTAGCAGAGCTGAGTATACGGTAAAGCAGGGATGATAGACAAGTCAACTATACACATAGTAGATAGTACAATGTACAGTAGTATCTATCTACTCGCAAACTTCAGCCATAGCTTATTACATGGCGAGTGCCTCGTCATCCTCACAGCAGCGCACTGAAGAACAGGAATACCTGCAGGCCTACGAGGATGTGCTGGAGAGATATAAAGGTACTGGGCAGAGAGGGCACCGTTCCGGCTGGTAGTACAATGCAGGGAGAAGGGCACTCACCTAAAATAGCCGCAGCCAGTGAGTGTTACTGCAGATAAGGCAGCCATAGCAGCAGCACAGAGTGATTTACCTCAGCCTGCCACTCTTCTGCTTCGTCCCTGCTTTACCATATACTCGGCTCTGCTACAGTAGATAGACAAGTCAATGTACAGTAATGCAGATGTAACAGAATCCAGTATATGGCACAGCAGCAGGTTGGAAACAGAATACTAGATACTATCTACTCTTCTGTTTCCTCCCTGCTATGCCGTATACTGGACTCTGCTACATCTCCATTACTGTACATTGTAGTAGTAGTAGCTAACATTGTTAGCTTTTCCCACAATGCATGGCCAGCAGCCAAGCATTGTAGGAAATAACTTCCGACCTCAATCCCGCCGGAAAAGATCGGGATCGGAATTCCGATCGCGATCATGAAATTTACTTGATCGCCGATCGGAATCCAAACTTTTCCGATCCCGATCGCTCAACCCTAGTCTTAAGACAAACCTTTTCAACCAGCCACTGCATATACAGTATATCATGCATGTAGCTCATACTCTGATTTTACATGTACATGAAACCAATGTGGAGTGTGCCCTCTTTCTGTTCTGTTAGATCTTTTTTCAGTAGATTTTTGGCATCTCTGGTTAGGTACGTTATGCAGACTGAAGGATCTGTAGGGAACAACACAAATACTAAACAACTACACCATTCAGTGGAATAATATGACAGTGTACTAAATGATCCATGGCAGAAGATAACATAATTAGATGGCTGGTCTAGAACATCACACAGAAGCTTTTACAGTCTGCGTGTTCACACTCTTCACTCACATAACTTCAAAGCCGTTTACTCCAAGTAGCGGATGTTTTGATATTTCCCCTACTTGAGAATGTGTGCTGACATGATGTTAACTAAATGTGTCTACATGCTTCGGCGCTACCAGGCAGAAGTGCTATTTTTAGCCCTTTTAATGGGGAGTAGCTCCCTGAGAAAAGAATGAAGTTTCTACTCTGTGTTATGGTATGATGGGAATGAGAAAGTGAGGAAGCGCCCAACATAGCAATATTGATAGGGGATATTTACATTAAGTGTTGCCTCCATGCAATACAAGTGGCAAACGCTACCTATAAAAAAGGCTGAGACTAACCTACAAATTTTCCTATTCAATGCTGGGACAGGTCTGGCTGTATAAACCTGCTTAAAAATGAGCAGCAGTGTATTATCCGTGTTCCAAAGGCATACACTAAATACAACAGACAATACAATGCACTGATGCAAATAATAAAACTTAACATTTAATAATTATGTTAAAAATGTATAGGTCTCTAAAAAAAAAAAAATCACATAAAGAAACACCCTCAGGTGTCATACAGTGGTAGTCAGTAAGACAGGCACCATAAAAGTAACACAAAATATGGTAGTAGAAAGTTAGAGTTTTCTCACCAAAGTGAGGATACCATAAGGTATATACTTTCAGTCTGTCATACAATATAGAAAAGTAAGATGAAACGGTCTTACCAAAACCTGAAGGCAGGAGAAACTGTGGTAGAGGGTGCACCACAGGACAATCCCTAATATCAACCCTAAAAGTATACCCTCATCCCCAAGTGACTCCCACCCTGACAAGGGCAGTACTAAACTGTCCCTGAAAAGAGTCTAGTTGTCCCTAGTCCCTACGTGTTTCCTGGTAAAGTAACGCACCAATTATCAGGGGACTTTACTGCACTAACATGTCAAGTAGAGAAAACAACAAATAGCTCAATAACTCCTGGCTACAAAGGTAGGACAAGGCAGGCTAAACCCTCACAATAGAGGAGCTATCTTACATGACTCCCACGTAGTGACAATGGTAGCAAAGTTACTGTGTCAATGAGCCCCTTAAGAAGTGTCAAATGCTCCACTCCTTAACTATACACATAAGCCCCACTGAATCAACCGTCCAGGTGAATATGGCGCCATTGTCGCACACTATAATGACCACCAGCGAGACCACGTCATACAAAATCGCCGGCATACAATGAAGCTGCCTGAGATCCTATTACAAACACCACGCATGCGCACTACCGACAGAAAAAAAAGAAAAGGTGGCACTACTGAGACCTAATATAGGAAAAAACTGCTGTAATCCCGAACACTCGCAAAATAGAAAGATTGGAGCATGGCAATAAACAAAAATGCCTACAAAGGTGGTGCTCAACACCCAAAAAGCATTCATATGTAACATCAAAAACAGTAAGAAAACAGGGGGCACTCACCCAGGCGTCTTTTCATAAAAACAGTCCTTTATTCCATGAAGACATAAAAACAAAATATGTAGGAGAGAGTTAATGCAGAAAAATGGCGGGGCAACGACCGTTTCACACTACCTTAGTTAGCACTTTGTGGTGCTGTCTATGGCACCCAACAGCTCAGGAAGAACTGAAAATCAGAGTTGCAGACTGCAGAGTAGAAAACTGCTATAAATGCAGAATGTATATCATATAATAGCTAAAGGTATGCACCTTGATATTTTTTTTTTTACTTTAGATTTATCCAAACTGTTTGGGTAACCTTACTAGGGCCCAATCTGTATCTAATAGCTTTGGGAGTGTTATCTGACAGTATATTTAGATTGTCTACAATGTTATTTACACCTCCTGATTGTTATGATAAAAGACTTGGAAACAATTGGTTGTAACAGTCTTATCAGTCTTGGCTTCCTGCTAACTATGAACAAATGAAACAGTGTCCAGAATAACAATGAGTGTCCTCTGGTGTCTGAGTAAGCAGTAACCTCCCATATAATCATGTTCTACATATTGAAATTATTAAAGTGGGCCCCACACCTCAATATTTTTCAGTTTGAATATGTGGTATTCTGTTCATACACAAGCCAGGAAAAAAAGATTCCTGGGAGAGAGCGAATTGACTTGAGAACATATTACTGCCATCTGGACAGGCAACCACTTCCCTCCAGAGACACACAAGGAAACTGCTGAAATAACTGTCCATTAGGGCCCTTGCACATGAAAGAGTCACATCCGTGGAAAACAGTCTGTGTGTGGGTCGTAGTACCAAGACTGAACTCGGCCGTGTGAATAGAACTCAATGCATCATAATCCGTTATAATACAGTGAGCTCCGGAGTGGCCATTATTGTAGCAGTCGGATGTTCATAGCTATGATGCAATGACTATGCACATGGCCAAGTTCTGTCCGGGTGTTATGGCCCATACATGGACTGTTTTCCATGGACGGGATAAGGTTGTATGTAAGGGCCCTTATGGTACGTACACAGAAAAGTGTTCTGATCAGTATTTTGATGACAAAACCACAAATGGAATCTACAGCAAAAAAGGATCAAGTGAAAAATTGCACTTCTTTGTTTAGGCCCCATTCCTATTTCGGCTTACAAATACTAATGCTAAACATTGAACTAAATCCTGCCATGAGAATGAGACCCTAACATATACTGTATTCAGATGGTGTCGTTCGGTGCAGTGAAAACTAAATTAAAAACCACACTGACATTTTTTTATGCGTTTTGAGATGTTTTATGGTTTTTACAGGTGACGCTAGGCTCACACCTTTCTGATGTTCTGGTTAACTATAATGGGATCCGTCAGGTTACCATTCTTTGAAACAGAAACCACCGGGCAAAAAAGTCAGACATGCAGGACTTTTTCACCTGGTGATTTAGGACATGAAATACGTTAAATAAATGTGTTTCATCTACAAAAAATGTAAAAACCTCAAAATGGCATGCGTAGGTTTCTGATACAGTTTTATCCACACCCAACCGCTCCCTCTAAATATACCTACGGGCTCTTGGACGTAAATATATCAAGGTTTTGTGCGTTAGCTGCAAATTTAAAGTTCACTGAACCCGCTGGCTACCTTACAATATGTGTATGAGGTTCTCTCTACTCTCCCCTTATAGATGATGCCAAGATAAAAAAGGATCAGGCATGTTGATTTCAACATGTCCAATTCTTTAATCTCATAGAAGATAAGCCACCCCCAGAGGAGCCTGGCAGAGGATTATTCTCCTCTGGCCACTGAGAACATGACTGCTTGGCTGAATTGAGTATGCATCTGTACAGAGAAGGTGAAAGGAATAGCTGTTAACGGAATACTAAGATTAAAAAGGTTGTCCAGGCATTTTCTTTTAATATCTGGACATCCGGGGGAGGTCACCACCCCCTCCCCCAAAAAAACATACTCACTTGTACCCAATGCTTTGGGTGCGTTCCAATCCTTCAGCTCCAGCGGCTTTTCAAGGGTCTCTTCGTGAGTTCTGCTGAAGCCGCTGATTGGCCTTAGTGGTCACGTGAGCACTGAGGTCAATAAGTGGCCTCAGAAAGAGACCCGTGATGTAACAAGTACAGATTGGCTCAGTGGTTGGCCTTGCAGCGCTGGAGTACTGGGTTTGATTCCTGCCAGGAACAACATCTGCAAGGAGTTTGTATGTTCTCCTCATATTTGCGTGGATTTCCTCCCAGTCTACAAAGACGTATTGATAGGAAAAAAAATGTACATTGTGATCCCTATATGGGGCTCACAATCTACATAAAGAAAAAAGTAGTGATTGGCCTCAACGGTCATGTGTTGCTGGGACTTCACCCACACGTCAACCCAGTACTGCGAGGACTGGACCGTGCAGGGAGGCACCAAAGCACTGTGGAAAGGTGAGTATGATTTTTTTATTTTTCTAACTGCCTCCGGCCTATTTAAAACTTCAATCAGGTTGTCCATTTTTGCCTGGACAACCCCTTTGACATCACATCTGCACCAAGGGACCTGAATGACAGAGAGGCAGTCTGCTGAATAGCAGTTACACATGACTATAATGCAGTCCACCAGTGGACACAGTAAATCAGTGGAGACAGAAGTCCTCCGTGCAGGACTTTTCTGTCCACCAGTTTTCGGCAGTTTCCGTGACGGAGTCTCCAGCAGTTGTGAACTTAACGTAACTATATAACAATTTTTCTGGGAGAGTATTAGGGCTTATTTACTCAACATGGTTTGACGGCCATATATTAGCCATACAGCTCCATAGGGAATACCAGACTATTTTCTAACAGTCTGTGTTACTGATCTGATAAATAATAGCACTTGCTCTTTCTTGGCGGCCAAGCACATGACCCTGTTGTGTGAACGAGCACTAACTCTTCTCAATCTATTGAGAACAAGATTGCATTAGCATGCCTGTGTATAGAGAACTTTGGAGGAATAGCTGTTGCTGACCACTCACTCCGTATACAACTATTTTAGAGCCAGGGAAGAAATTGCATTCCGTGATATGAGATCAAGAATAGATATTTGGCTATTTCACAATATGCAAATGAGCCGTCTGGGGCACTGAGGGCAGTTCTGTTGCTCCCTACTACTACGCCCCATACTGCAGTACAATGCTGCTGCAAATATGAGGACACAGGGCCAGGTGAGATTTCGGCAGTGTTGGATGTCGCAGTTTGAAAATGTCTCCGGAGCTCCACACTGCGCATTTGCATATCGCGTAATGGAGTCCACCACAAGTTTTGGTTCTGTTAGATTAATAAGGAAGCCAAAAGAAAAAACCTGTGTCAGTCTCTGTATGAAAGAGAAGGTATCAGGGAGGTAGTTATAGGGGTGCAGGACAGTCACTACTAGGCCCTGGCTCCGGAGGGGGCCCCAACAATCACTCTCCCACAATATATAAGCCACTATTTTAATTGGCACAAAGTATGTAGGGGCCCCATTACAAATTTTGCATTGGGGACCAAGAGCCTCTTATGACCCCTCTGGAAGGTATACAGCTGTACATATGGAGGGGCTGCAGGGAGAAGCTACTCTGCCATGAGTCCCTGCAGGGACAGGACCAGGCTCCACAATAGCAGACTTCTCACAACACACAAACAATTCAGCCCACAGGGCACAAGTGCCGGACTCAGTTCACAACTCCCCCACATAAAGTCACAAGCACCACAACACCCTACACACTGCACCCATGCACTATCACAACAACACCCGGCAAGGGCTGCAGCAGTAACTAAAACCCGCTAGTGGGCGGGGCGGGAGCCGGTTAGGACGGAGGGTGTGGCGAAGTCCGGTGGGAGGCTGTGGGGGAGGGGAGCGGTTTCCTCACTCACCTGCAACCGGGACAGAGTGACTTTGTGCGGAGACAACTCGCTACTTGTCCTGGGACTGTACACGCTGCACCGTGTGACTGACGGCCATCTGCACAGGTGAGGAGCGGGGAGACCCGGGGCGAGGCGGGCATGTGACAGGAGGCTGCCCGGAGCGGGATACGTGTGTGCTACTACTGTCCGGCTGTGGGATGGTGTAGTCTGTCCTATACATTGCTATATGTCATGGTGTAGCTGAGCTGTCACAGGGTAACGTAGTCCGATGTATTGTTGTTTGTATAAGTAGCAGAGAGGAGCTTGTGAGGTGTCACTTTGTTACAAGTTCTCCTATGAAAGCTGTGGACTTTATATATAGGACGGGAAGTAAAATATATATATGTCTGTATACGTATGTCTGTATCTGGTGATAACCTATAGATGGCTAGTCACACTGGGGAGGGGGACATCTAACAAAAAGCTGAACTATAACATCAGCACCCCTCACCCCTGTGAGCTCTGCTGTAGCTGTCTGATATCTGCACAATCCCCTATCCCACCTATAGAAATGTACTATATATACCGTATATATATATATATAGATGTGCTATACTATACTGAGCTCATATTCATGATAATCGGATCTTCTGAGTGTAAAACAATTTCCTTCCAATAGTTAGTTTTTCTTCTGAAGGTGATGTTATTGCTACTACAGGGTGAGATCAGCTCTGCTACATCTATATAGTACATAGACCCTACACTTGCTGCATATGATCTTCAGGTGGGACATAGGCTTCAGCTTGCTCTTCCAGTTCTTCAGGATGGTGTGGGGCTCCTGAGATTTGGGACATCCCAGCACGTATCCTATACATTACTGTGGGTATGATGTATGGCACGGAGACGCTTTGTTTGCGCTTCTGTGTGCTCTGCCAGATGGGAGTTTACTTTGCGGTCTCTATAAAATGTTAGCACTGGTTGTGAGAAGATTGTTATAAATGATATAAATGATCTCAAAGGTTTCTCCTTCCTGTCTGCACAGTCTTACCCACACTTTCCATACTGTTCAGGGATATAGGGTTGATGATAGGATAGTCCAGGGATCAGATTGGCCATTAATGTTATATCCTATAACCGTTCTTACATGGCATTTGGCATCACGTACTCAATTAGTCATTGTGTTTAGGGCACATTGTGTGCTGTCATATAAATGTACTGTCCACATTAGTCAAAATGATTATAATATAATATTCACTACTTCTTTTCAGATGGTTGTCTCTTTTCCTGCATACAAGTGATATGACATTATATGGCATCATACAAGACAGTAGGGATATACAGTATTTTGCCGTCTATGTTAGTGTTCTGGTGTAGATGGGTGATATGCTAGTGGGGCCGAGGATGCCCTGGCCTGACACATTTATTATAACTCGCGCTGGTCTATTGGCATGAATTATAGGGGAAGTTTGACTGGCACAGATTTCCACTACGGTACACAGGAGTCCGCCTGATTTATAAGAGACTGAACCTCTTGATAACTCAGTCGTGCCTATTGGGACCCTTATATCGCTTGGTATACGTATGCTAGTCTTAATAAATGTCCTACTGTACCTATAGTCACATGACTGACAAGTACTCTGCAAAGTTCTAGAAAACTTTCAATGTTTTGAACTAATAAAAGTACATGGGAAGAATATGCAAATCTGACTTCCATGATGTAATTAGGAAGCCAGTGCCTCAGGCATGCACACCAATAGAGGGCGCTCCCTTTAACCTCATGCCGACCTTCTCAGGGGCCTTTGTTTGCAATGATGTTGGGATTATACCAGGTAGTCCCTCAGCAAAGTAGTAATACTTATTTTACCAGTCCCAGCTGATCTCTGTATCCTGCCCTCTGGCGATGGCATTCTGACACAGACATGTGACCTCTGCCACTAAATGGTGTTGATGGGTCACCGCCACAGCCAGTAATAGCCCATAGTCACGTGTCAGAACGTCATTACAGAGACTGACAGGGCATCAGTGAAAGTGGAGAGGTGCGGGATCAGTAAGGCGAGTTTTACTTCTTTTGTTATAATCTAAACAGTTTTGCCAAAAAAAAAAAATAATAAAAATACATGACTGAAGAAGCCTTATAATTCAACGTCAGAATAACCAGAGAGAACACAGGGCTACAATGTTAGGTAATTTTATAGAATTTTACAGAACCAGAAGACTGAACAGACATTCTTCTATTATAGGCTGTCAGCTCATATGTATACACAGATCCTGCACAGCAGTGCACAGGAGAACAGTACAAGACTGCATGTTCTCCTTGTATTATAGGGGAACCATTGCTTGTATGGAAGAATCCCTCCATACATGTGGCATGCCTGCTAATCCACTAGTGATGTCTGATTAAAGGATATGTAGTGGAATAATATGTTGTATAAGAATATATGACCATGGCATGTACTTGGTATTGCCCTAATAAGAAATTAATCCTGTGGCAAAATCATGTATGGGCATTGGGCATTCCCATCATGCCAGGGTACAACCTTTTGTAACAAAGGAGCCACATTCCAAAATGGCAATTGGTATTAAGGTGTACTGTACATTAGAAGGGAAAAGCATATACAGCTAGTGTTTAAGGCACTTAACCTGATGTGATATTCACCACGCTTCCATGTCTAAGTGATATTACGACAGCCCCACTCCTATTAGTGTACAAGTGTTTCCAGCTGCCCACAGCTATGGAGTTATATGTGTCTCCTGAGTCATTGTGATATCATGTCAGGTAGAATAGCAGAGACATAAATGAATAGAATCCAAGTTATGCCAACATTTTTCCCATAAACCTGCATATCGACCTGCCCTGCTCCCGCTGTTCTATGATATACTGCCTGCAGATTGTACTAGTAGGTTTTTTTTAGGATATATCCGCACAGGACTGAAGTGCTACTTGATGTTGCAGGTTATTTGCATTGTTGCTGATGGTTTTACCATCTGTATTAGAGTAAGATCTTCAATGTGGTTCTGCAGCAATAGTGACATGTTCTACAGGTGGATACACTGAGAGTTGTCATTGCAGAACATCTGCAACCTATTACCGTACCAGGAAGGTGAAAATCTCAAGAAATCTTACCCATACACTGCAGGAAAACTCTGCAACAGAAATTGACTGGCCGTGTGCATTTTATGTCAGCCACACACATTAGATTTTGCAGTTGGGATTATTAAAATATGTGATCCCAGCAACTAATCTGAATGATGAAAGTGTAGCAAGTCTGAGCAAAGGAGGCCGATCATGTCAAACTGATATTTAGAGCTGACAGATGGTAAAAAATATCCAGCATGACCAGTCTGTTCATGGAAACCTTAAAAGGAATCGGTCACCAGCACCCAGTGTATCAACCCAGCTCTGCAGATAGGTTAGTGTCCCCTTGTGAATTTGTGTCTGTGGTTGAGATTTCACTGTTTTTGCCAATAGTCAAATGAGCTCTTTGGAGCAGGGGAGGCATCACTGTTGCTCCAAATACCCAATTTGCATATTGACAAATTGACAATATCTTGGCAACAGGGGCACTAATATACAAGGGGAAATATCATTTGATTTAGGTGACCCTAACCTATCTATCTGCAGAGCTGGGTTCTGGTGATAGGCTCCTTTAAATCCATATGTCAATTATATAGCAGATTTATATTGAGAATTTTGCCCTTTGCAACATATAAGGTGTGATCTGTGGCAAATCTGTAAGAACATAAAAAAGAAAATCTGCAGTGTATCAGCCCTGTGTGGACATATGCTAAGGTTACCAAGGCTCTGAGAATATTAGTTAATGTGTAATTCTAAGTAATTAGTGTGTAACACTGTAAACAATCGGCCTTTGTTTGTGGCCTTTGTGTTGGTTTTTATTGCCTTTGTCTCTCTTTAGAGGCGTATATGTATATACACAGTAGCTCTAATGTGACACTGGACCAGTTAACAAGTCTTATTTAACTAAGCGTAATTGTGTACTGATAGGTTAGACAACTTTCTAATATGCTTACTTATGAAAGGATAATAATAGTGTGCAGGTGAAACTCCTTATTTACCAAGCCCACTGCCACTTTAGTAGCTACACCTTGCTGATAAGTGTTGGGGCACACTATGCTAGAGTGACATACAGTCAAACTGCTGAGCAATATGGCAGTGGCTGAAGGTTTGCCACACAGTATTAGGTTGGGCCCTATTGAGCGCTGATGTTTTTTGGGACTAGAAGTAGCGATTGCAGCATTGTCAGGGTTGTAATACATTGTCATTCACTTACATTAGTGAGATAATCATGGTATGAAATGGTGAACTTTATTAGCTTTATGAGAGTTGCAGCCACAATTGCAGTGTAGCCTCAGTCTTAGTCCAGGCAATACTCTGTGAGCTAAAAAGTATCTTCACTTATTTTACTCGTAGTCTTAGCGTAGACTGTAAAAACTCTTTGAGAAGACCACTTGAAATTGCCAGTGTAATCTTTTCAATGGAGATATATGAGCTGAAACTATCACAGTAAAGCTCAGTCTGGATATTGAGGTCTTCTGGAGAGGAAATATGTGCATACTGCGAATATAAAACTTGTGCATGTTATATTGCAGATTGTCAGTGCAGATTTTACACTTTGCAATACATAGGAAAACTTGCACATTTGTAGCATATTTATCATGGAATTTGTGGCAAACAAGGACTGTGCCTAGACTAGCCTAAGGATTTGTTACATCTGTAGAGGTAAAATGAAAAAGCCTGGGGTCCGGGCAGTTTAGATGAGAGGATGGCTTAGGTGAAATATGGCTTTCACAGACTCTCCGCTGTCAGAAGTGATAAATAGTAATGGTTTGCAACTGTTACATAAAACATTAAAAAGAGGAGTGGGGAAGATTTATTATTACCGGTCTAAATCTGAACAACTAGGTATGCAGAAACTGTACCAAATTTGCCTCAACAGTACACGCTGTGTGATAAACGCTAATATTCCACACCAAAACAACTGAGCACACAATCTGGCACATTTTGTGACTTGTTTTGGCCCGTTCCCTTTTCTAGACATTCTACAAAACTGTCTAAGACATAAAATGTGTCTAAATGATAAATCTTGATGCATGCTGGTTCCCAAGTTTTTGTGTGCAGTTTGAGCCACAAGTCTATCTCTATAGTTTACCTTGTAAATCTCTCCCAATGAGGTCTTGAAACCCAAAGTATATTAGAAAGTTGCAGAAATTCTTTATGTATTCAATGTAAATAAAGCTTGTTTTAGTGTCAGCCTAAAATGACACGTTTTGACGTTTCTCTGTTCCTTAGATAGCCATGGAATGGAATGAGCACTCACAAGTGTCCTGCGATGTGGCGTTTTCGGAAGCACAGAGATGGATTGAGGTAAGACTGTGCTGACAATAGCATTGCATGACATTGCGTGGTTATATAGTGCTGCTTTATATCAGGGGATGAGGCGTGCTACACTACGCTATGACAGATGGATAAACCTATACATATTTCATACAGCTGGAATTAAGGCGTCTGTTAGCTTTCTAGGCCCAGCCGTGAAATGCAAACAATTTCCAGGATCCTATACTGAATAAGGAAAGAAAGCTGGAAGTTTACATGTCTGGCAGGTTTACTCAGCTACTGAAGAATTTATCTATAGACAATGAAATGTGGGAAGGGGCTGAGAAAGAAAACCAATTTACAGCTGAATAGTGTGAACAGTCTGCAGGTATTCAGGCTTTGTAAGGGAGTTTCGTGCACTGAATAGAGGCTTCTTTTATTTTGTATTGTAGGGTCATTATACATAGGCATTTATTATGTCCAATAGATTGTTTGATGCTTTTCTGTCTTCTTGACTCTCTACATGACTTTATCCAAATGGAGGTCTGAGCGTTAGCTGCATGGAGTCAAAAGTTAGGTTAAAATCTTTCGTATTCAAGATTAGCAAGTACAGGATTACTTGACTTTCCATGCAGTAAAGTGTCGTGAATTATATTTTGCCAGGTTTTCTTGAGTGCCTCTTTAGTCACTGTAAACATGATACAATACACTACTATGCTTCTTTGGTTATGCTTATACTGAAATGGCTGGAGCAGTAAGACATTTTCCAGTATCTTCCTCTGTTTGGAATATCTTTGTTGGATACTTTTTTTAGTGGGATAGTACTGTATTGGGTTGTCATAACCTGAACTCAATGGGAGGAAATGCTTACATGATGGACTCTTAATTTTCTAAAGTACAAGTCATGAGTCTAGGCTATAGACAGGAGTGATGACCTGGGTGTCCATTTGGTATAAGTACCGTATATACTCGAGTATAAGCCAACCCGAATATAAGCCGAGGCCCCTAATTTTACCCAAAAAAACTGGGAAAACTTATTGACTCGAGTATAAGCTAAGGGGGGAAATCCACCATTGCAGATAAAAAATCTGGTCATGTGCATTGCAGCTTAGTAGCTCCATGTGCCTCATAGTAATAGCAGTTAACCCCAGTTAGCTGCTATTAATGTGAGGCACATGGAGTTACTGAAACTAAATTAATAACCTCAAATGCCTGACATTACTAGGAATAGTAACCCCAGCAGGTACCTGTGTGTTTTACTTTCACTTTACTTAGCTTCCTCTCCTCAATACGACAGACATCTTCTATAAGACACAATGAATCCTGCACATAATGGCCACTAACTTATCTGCAGATGTTACATTCTGGTGGCTACAGGATATTTGATGACATCACAGTCATGTGACCTACATAAAAAAGCCAATCACAGAGCAGTAGCACTAAAGGACCTCCCCCTTTGTTTAATTTATGCAGGTCCTTGCCAGACTCTGTCTCTGTGGACCCTGACTTGAGTATAAGGCGAGGGGGGCTTTTTCAGCATAAAAACTGTGCTGAAAAAGTAGGCTTATACTCGAGTATATACGGTAACCTCTTTGGAGTATAGTTATTCTCTGCTAATAATAATTTACTGATATTCATCAAGTATAGAACTAAATAGACTACTAATGGATGGGAGAATTCCTCCTGAAAAGATGTACTGTATTCTGAGAGTACCCAACAGGAACATGTACTTATTTAATGTTTTTTAGTAGTTTTATCTCAATGCTATTTTTTTTAAAGCGAGTGAACAGCCCTAGAACAAGTGGTTTATCAGGACAAAGCATCACTCTGATGACACTCTGCTCACTAAAATACTGTGCAATGCAAAATAACCTTCTATATCCATTAAGATAGATGTAATCTGCTACAAGTCTTGTGAGACAACAGTTTATCAAGCAGAGATCTGTTCTATTTGTTGAGTATCGGTTGTCAGGTGTAAAGAATTTTACTGTTGTTGTTTGGTATTTGCCCTATAGAAGTAGGATTTTTATTGCTTGCTAGGAGTGTAGTTGATTCTAGTAGTAGCGCTAAAGGTTAGAACTATCTGTTCCAGACAGTACATGCTTGTACACATCATCATCTCAAAAACACAACTTTTTAGGTAGATGTAGTAGATACAGTTTACTTATAACATGTACCTTGATCTCATTGGCCTCTCTTGCAGGTGGCATGGAAGATTTGTTTTAAAGGCTGATGGTAAAGTGTGTTAGTCTATGAAACTAAAGACTACAGTATTAGATACTGTAGAGCATGGTACATATGGGATACTGCAGAGAATTAGATACTGTAGAGGACAGTACATATGGGATGCTGCAGAGAATTAGATACTGTAGAGGACATTACATGTGGGATGCTGCAGAGAATTAGATACTATAGAGCACAGTACATGTGGGATGTTGCAGAGAATTAGATACTATAGAGCACAGTACATGTGGGATGCTGCAGAGAATTAGATACTGTAGTGCAAGGGTACATGTAGGATGCTGCAGAGAATTAGATACTGTAGAGGATGGTACATGTGGGATGCTGCAGAGAATTAGATACTGTAGTGCACGGTACATGTGGGATGCTGCAGAGAATTAGATACTGTAGAGGACGGTACATGTGGGATGTTGCAGAGAATTAGATACTGTAGAGGACATTACATGTGGGATGCTGCAGAGAATTAGATACTATAGAGCACAGTACATGTGGGATGCTGCAGAGAATTAGATACTATAGAGCACAGTACATGTGGGATGCTGCAGAGAATTAGATACTGTAGAGGACATTACATGTGGGATGCTGCAGAGAATTAGATACTGTAGAGGACAGTACATGCGGGATACTGCAGAGAATTAGATACTGTAGAGGATGGTACGTGTGGAATGCTGCAGAGAATTAGATACTGTAGAGGACGGTACATGTGGGATGCTGCAGAGAATTAGATACTCTAGTGCACGGTACATGTAGGATGCTGCAGAGAATTAGATACTGTAGAGGACGGTACATGTGGGATGCTGCAGAGAATTAGATACTCTAGTGCACGGTACGTGTAGGATGCTGCAGAGAATTAGATACTGTAGACCATGGTACATGTAGGATGCTGCAGAGAATTAGATACTGTAGAGGATGGTACATGTAGGATGCTGCAGAGAATTAGATACTCTAGTGCACGGTACGTGTAGGATGCTGCAGAGAATTAGATACTGTAGAGGACGGTACATGTGGGATGCTGCAGAGAATTAGATACTCTAGTGCACGGTACATGTAGGATGCTGCAGAGAATTAGATACTGTAGAGGACGGTACATGTAGGATGCTGCAGAGAATTAGATACTCTAGTGCACGGTACGTGTAGGATGCTGCAGAGAATTAGATACTGTAGAGGATGGTACATGTGGGATGCTGCAGAGAATTAGATACTGTAGAGGACATTACATGTGGGATGCTGCAGAGAATTAGATACTGTAGAGCACAGTACATGTGGGATGCTGCAGAGAATTAGATACTGTAGAGGATTGTACATGTGGGATGCTGCAGAGAATTAGATACTGTAGAGGATGGTACATGTGGGATGCTGCAGAGAATTAGATACTGTAGAGCACGGTACATGTAAGATGTATTTCTAATAGAAGATAATGCAGAGAATTAGATACTGTAGACCATGGTACATGTGGGATGCTGCAGAGAATTAGATACTGTAGACCATGGTACATGTGGGATGCTGCAGAGAATTAGATACTGTAGGGGATTGTACATGTAGGATGCAGTTATAATATGCTGCAGGGAACGTGCCTCTCTGTGTACCTGACCTTTCTGTTAATATCTTAGACATGACTTAAATGGGTTTTCCATCACCCCAAGTATGTTAGGATCCCATCCATCATGAGGACAATGGGATCCCAGTATCTGTTGTCACTATATAGAGGTGGTCACTTCCTTCTCAGTGGGGAGTATACAAACATTACTCTGTGAATCCAGATTATAAACCCACAACAACATTAACAATATCGTTTTTTCTGTGTTAAGTATGGATTGCATTGTTGGTATTGGTGGGTTGTTTTTTTTTAATCAATTCAATACAATGAATCCATGGTGAATTGCAATGGATTGAGCATGCTATAGATTAGGGTTTGTAAAACCTAATTACTAACATTATACTGTACTTTTGTTGTGGAATTTTGTTACCTGACATTTCTGGCTGTTCTCCTCTATAATTATCAATGCACGCAAAGCTATCAACTATTTAATTGTAGTATTTTAAGTTAACTTTATTTTATGTAAGTCAAGGTATGTAAAATTGGTGTTCTGTCATTTTCTGTTTTTCTCTTGTAGCTATGTTGAGTGATACGGTTGGAAATATTGGCTGTGCCTAAGGGCAAGGTGCTGTGTGTGGAGTGATTCATTTTACATTTATTATACTGTATGACGGTCATTCGTGGTTACTGACTGTTCCATGTCAGCTTGCGTCACCATGCTGGAAAATAATTTGTGTGATTCATGAAATCACAAGACGTACTTAAAATAAATTGGCCACGTTCTGCTGGGTTTCCTTGTGATTCCTAGGCATTAAGAGGGGCAAAAGGAATTTTTTAAAGAAGGATTTTTTTTTATCAATCCGAACATGTATTAGTAAATACTTGTATACACCATAAAATAACAATTCAAAAACTTTCCTTCTTATAACCTTCCATTGTGCCGTTCCTCTGTAATTCTTCACATAAATTAACTGCTTGGTGTTTCAATTTCCTTTTTCTAGGTGTGTGTCATAGTGATATATCTGCAAACAAGCCTGCCCTTTCAGTTGAATGACGGGAGTTGGCTCCTGGCTGACGGCTCATTCACTCCAAGTTTCATCTGTGAAACTCTGTCTGTATGTGAGCCGTAACTCCTAGCACTAGAGAACAGCATTTCACTGGAAGGCAGGGACTACTAGTGTAATAGATAACTATAATTCTAGGAATCCATCTCTCAGCATAGGTATATATGCTGTATACATGGACCAAATTTCACAAACTCAGTCATGTGAATGAGCTGATTCTTTTTACTACATTGACCTGCAGACAGCTAACCATACTCTTAAACCATTAGCCCCACCCCATAGACATAACCAGATTCTTATAACCCAATTGTTGCCATCTGAATTGCAAAGACAGTTGAAGGTATTTTTTAAGTTATTTCTATTTTATTCTTTAACTCTTTACCTGCACATGTGTGATGGGCATAGGCAGTCCTGTGCCTGCGGCATTACAGCGCTGTAGTTTTGGTTAACTACATGTCCAGTGCAACATAATAGTATGGTGCGGAACAACCAAAACCATGCTTGTTTCCTCAGTAGATCCATAGATATCTCTGGATGAAGTGGAGCTGCATATACTCACAGCTTTTACTTCAGTGTGCAGGGGAACTTACAGCTGCAGAGAGAGAATAACTCCTCATTTTCCTGTCCATATGACTTCAGATAACCCTTATACATTATTGTACATGATAAATGTTATAAACCAAAAAAAAATCAGATGGCAGAATTAATGGTTTCTGTTCATCTCACCTCTTAAACTGATCAAATAGTCATATGTACCCACAAAGTACAAGCTCGCGTAAAGCATTGAAATAACATTTAAACAAGTTGTCCTTCAGCTTACCCACTTCCTCTCTTTGTTGCCCAATTTCCTGGGCTATGATCGACCACTCTTGAAGTTTGAGAAAGCCTGTTCTGAGTCTGGCCCGATCAGGCATTCCCTCTCTGATTTCTATGCTCTTGAATTCTCCCCTCTGGGTCATAGACCATTTTACCTGACTAAGTGGGAGACGGACTAAGGGTGGGTTCACACCAGTGCCCGGTCTCTGCTTTGCAGGTTTCCATTTCCTGCCTGAGACACTGGACAGGAGATGGAAACCGGCAGTCAGTTTTCAAACCCATTCATCTGAATGGGTTTGCAAAGTGACCACCCGTGAGCGTCTTCTGGTCTCCACGACGAAACCGTTTTTTGTTTTTTTTTTAACCAAACACAAAGTTGGACATGCAGGACTTTGTGTCTGGTTAAAAAAACTAAAGTAAAACGGTTTCGCCGTGAAGACCCGAAGACGCTTATGGCCGCACACTGAATGCCGGGTTTCCGTCTCCTGTCGGCAGAAGACGGAAACCCAAAAAGCGGAGATCAGGTGCTGGTGTGAACCCGCCCTTAAACTTGACCTTCTCTGACTCAGCAGCTACTGGAAAATTTCAAAAATTAAAATGGTCGGAGTTTTTGGGTGCAGTAGGTGCTGGGGAAGGGGGTGTTTTGGTTGTCTGCCTTCCCCTTCCCTGAGCTTGAGGACTGTTTTTTTTGTTTTGTTTTGTTTTCCTTTCACTCAGCCTGGCTGAATATAGGGTATCTGCAGTGCTCCTATTAACCCCTTCCCGACGGAACAGGAGCACTGCAGATCCCCTATATTCAGTAGACCGGGCACCTTCAGACACAGGGATACCTAATGTGTATGTGTTTCATAGTCATTTTCTACTTTTATATGTTTTCGAGGGAAAGGAGTGATTTAGAAGTTTTATCTACTTTATTTTTTTATTATATTTTTTTGAAAGCTTTTTTCTCCCACTATTTTATGGGAGACTCTACCCATTACTATTGCAGCTGGTCATAGACCAAAAACTGTGCTGAAAAGTTCGGCTTTCTGAAGTTTTCTAGAGAGCATTTGGATGATCCAGAAGAGTATTGGCAGAATGTCATATGGTCAGATGAAACCAAAGTAGAACTGTTTGGTAGAAACACAACTCGTGTTTGGAGGAGAAAGAATGCTGAGTTGTATCCAAAGAACATCATACCTACTCTGAAGTATGGGGGTGGCAACATCATGCTTTGGGGCTGTTTCTCTGCAAAGGGACCAGGACGACTGATCCGTGTACATGAAAGAATGAATGGGGCCATGTATCGTGAGATTTTGAGCGCAAACCTCCCTCAGCAATGGCATTGAAGATTAAATGTAGTTGGATCTTTCAGCATGACCATGATCCCAAGCACACTGCCAGGGCAACGTAGGAGTGGCTTCGTAAAAAGCATTTCAAGGTCCTGGAGTGGTCTAGTCAGTCTCCAGATCTCAAACCTATAGAAAACCTTTGGAGGGAGTTGAAAGTCCATGTTGCCCAGTGACAGCCCAAAACATGACTGCTCTAGAGGAGATTTGCATGGAGGAATGGGCCAACATACCAGCAAATGTGTGTTGCTAACCTTGTGAAGACTTACAGAAAACTTTTGACCTCTGTCATTGCCAACAAAGGATATACGATATAACAAAGTTATTGACCAAATACTTATTTTCCACTATAATTTGCAAATAAATTCTTTCCAAATCAGACAAGGTGATTTTCTGAGTTTGTTTTCTCATTTTATCTCTTATAGTTGAGGTCTACCTATGATGCCAATTACAGGCTTCTCATAAGTGGGAGAACCTGCACAATTGCTTGCTGTCTAAATGCTTTTTCCACCATTATATGTATCGTATTTTAAAACAAGTTTTGATGTCAGGACCATAAATCCACATGGATGCATGAAAAAATAAATAGTAGGCACCAATTCAGTGAACATTCACAAATATACCACAATTGTAAGTTCCACAAACAATATAGATATTAATCCATGGTCCAAACACTCGCCCAAACAGACAAATAAATTGTAGTAAGATACTTCAGCACACCAAAATTCATTGTAGGAATAAAACTTTATTCCATAATCTTCAAGTAGTAGTTCTCACCACATATAGCCCATTAACTTACATATAGAAACACCGTGGTTGTCTCCTGCAGCCCCTACGCGCATTTCGCCGCAGTTTCCTCAGGGGTTTGTCTGTTTGGGCGAGTGTTTGGACCATGGATTGATATCTATATTGTTAGTGGCACTGAATTGATGCCCACTATGTATTTTTTCTTGGATCTATGCTGATTTATGGGCAATACTTGCTTTTAACTAGTATATCTATTTATATGTGGTTGTATGTGATCTATCTTTGTATAGCATGAATGTGTATTCTATATACTTATTACCTACAGTATATGCTAATTGTCTTTGTATGTATGATCTCATGGCTCCTTGTATGAAATCTGTCACATATGCTCGTGTAAGCCTTTCTAAAGGGGCAGTACTGCGTTCATTCACAAACATTAAACAGGTGCACTAGCAGATGTGGCAACACCCCTGGTGCATCAAGGAGTTAATTTACTTATCAAGATATATATATATATATTTATATATATATATATTTTTCAGCTTCTAAATTATGAAATGCTGGGTGACAACAAATGGAGAAGTTATGAAGTACCCTACTTAATGCTAATCTCACTTCATGTGGTTTGAAGACCGTAGGTGTTCTGTTAGCAGCATTTCAAGTGTTTAGTCTTCATTTTCCTTGTCTCCGTTATTCATGTGGGGTGTCTCATAACATTTCTTGTAGAATTGAAGCTAATCATTTACAGCTTTCAGACTCAAAAACCTCCAGGAATGCCATTCCAGCATCTAAAACATGCCCCCCACAGAGCTCCTGTGCACACAGTACAGACACAACACATGCCATCCTTTATATTCATTGTGTTTCATGTTTAGTAGGTCACGGTTACTTGGTGGATGAAACATTGGCATATAAGGTCATATATGCAGTATATAATTTTGGCTATTGGCTTTCTGGCTATTAGTTATTGCCTATAAGTAATTGATGGAAGTTTGTATCTTGTGTCACCTGAAATCCTTTTGCTGTTTATAAACTTATGCTGTACTCTGCTTCTCTTCAGATATATAACAGATAAATGGAGCACAGCTGCTTGTCTGCATGACCTCTGTTTTATAAAACTGGGCTACTAGGGTTCAAACACTGGGACCCCCACTGATCAGACACTTATCTTGTGGATAGTCAGGTTGTTTTCTTGGCACAACCCCCTTAAAGGTTGGAATCTCACATGCAGTTTTTGATTAAGTTTTATGAACCAAAAAGGATTACTTCCACCTGTCATGTGACCCTGCCCCTCATATGGCAGATCACCACCTCTTCATGGGTAGTGTAAGGGCTCGTTCCCACAAAGTAACACTGTGCTCATTCTGACACGTAAACACGTGTCAGAGTGAGCGGTTTAAACCAGAATCCCATTGACTTCGATGGGTTCTGTTTAATGCGCGTAACACATTGAAATCAATGGGTTAAAAAGCTTCCCATTGATTTAAATGTGTAGCGCGTGTAAGACGGAACCCATTGAAGTCAATGGGATTCTGTTTTGAAGCGCTCGCTCTGACACGTTTACGTGTCAGAATGAGCGCAGCGTTACTTCGTGGGAACGGGCCCTTAGCGGGGAGGACTTGCTGGAAAGCAGTCAATGTGATTGGCTGGATGGGATATCACACTTCCATAGGAAGCTCTGCCTTGTTCATGTGACATGACTGGGGAACAAAAAATGTATACTAGACTCCCGCTGATTCTTTTATCTTACTCATAGGAACTTTTACATTTTTTTTTTTTTTTCTTGGGGAAAATCTGTTAAAAGGTATCTGAGTTTTCATAAAAGCTGAAATATCTGCAGAGTCTTGCTGGGCAGTCTGTTCTATGACTATATAGGCTTTCATACATGGTGCCCTATCATTTTACACTTGTCTCTGAGACAGGACATGTACAAAAAAGAGCAGTCTGTCTCCTGTCCCCTATCCATTATAACTAATTTGGTTTGTTTCTGCCAGAAGTAACTGTATAATGGTAAATAAATATCTGAAGAAAGCCTTAGTGAACATATTATAGGAGATCCAAGAACATTGGGCTGCAGATATTGGGTTAATACATGCAATCATAAAGCAGCTAAAGAGAACCATGATACAGAAATAGAAATCTGTGAGCTGCTTGCTGTCTATGACTAACATCCCAATTTAAAGATTGAGTCTTCAGTAGTTGATACCTTTTTAATGGCTAACAGAAATGATGAGAGATTGCATACCATCAGGCATGGTATGACACAATTTCTGAAGGCAAGCATACTTATACACAAAAAGGCAAAGGAATCAAGTGACAAGTGATGGAAAGCAGTACACACACAAATAAATAAGTTAAAACATCCCAACAGCAATAACACAAGCAGCCAGAAGTAGATACAAGTACATAGTAAACTTTTCTTAAATCCTAAGTTGTGAAACATACAGAGAAAGCAGTTTTCAGAGCTATGTGAAGAATCAGCCCCTCCTGTCAGCATTTTCTATGTGAAGACCAAACAGATAATTCCCCCCCCACACACACACACACACATTCATTGTGAACCACTCTTGCAGCTATGGATGAGACTTTGCTAGTAACAGGGTTTGACTTGGCAGTACTCACATTTAAGAATGCACTTACCTCTACTAAGCAGGTCTACTTCACCATACTTATATCTGCCCTATCCCACAACCCCAAACAGCTATTTACTGCCTTCAACTCCCTCCTTCATCCTGTGCCCCCTCCGACATCACTTATCTCAGCTGACGACTTTGCCTCTTATTTCAAAATTAAAATTGACACCATCAGAGACACTCACCCTACACCCCCGACAACTACTCTATCCAACTGCTCACTGCTCATCATCCTTAACCTGTTTCTCCACCATCACTAACGAAAAGCTCTCCACCCTAATCTCTAAATCCCACCTCACCTCCTGCACGCTTGACCCGATCCAGTCACATCTCATCTCCAGACTCTCCAAAATCACACCGGCCCTAACCCATCTCTTCAACCTATCCCTAACCAATGGATCCTTCCTTCCACCTTCAAACATGCCACTGTCACTCCTATTCTTAAGAAACCATCCCTCGACTCATCCTCTCCAGCCAACTATCATCCCATCTCACTGCTCCCATATGCCTCAAAACTACTTGAGCAACTCCGAACTATCCTCCTATCTCTCATCCAACCTGCTCTTTGACAGGCTTCAGTCAGGCTTCAGACCCAGTCACTCCACTGAAACTGCCCTAACCAAAGTCACTAACGACCCTCTAACCGCCAAAGCCAAGCGGCATTACTCTGTCCTCCTCCTCCTCCTTGACCCCTCCTCTGCCTTTGACACAGTTGACCACTCCCTCTTGTTAGAAACACTCTCATTCCTTGGATTCTCAGACCTGGCCCTTTCCTGGATCTCCTCATACCTCACCGACCGCACATTCAGCGTCTCCCACTCGCATACCACCTCCTCACCGCACCCTGTCTCTGTAGGTGTCCCCCAGGGCTCCGTCCTAGGACCCCTCCTGTTCTCCATCTACATCCTTGGCCAACTCCTAGAATCTCATGGTTTTCGATACCATTTTTATGCTGATGATACCCAAATATACCTCTTTGGACCAGATATTACTTCTCTGTTGGCCAGAGTTCCAGATTTAGCGGCTGTAGCCTCCTTTTTTTTTTTTCTCCCGCTTTCTCAAACTCAACATGGAGAAAACTGAGTTCATAATCTCCGCCCCACCCTGTACGGCCCCTCTACCTGAGCAATCTATCAAAGTTAACGGAACCATGCTTACCCCTGTCCCATGGATCCGATGCCTTGGGATAACCCTGGATTCCAACGCCTTGGGATAACCCTGGACTCCGACCTATCCTTCAAGTCACATGTTCAAACCCTCAACACTTCCTGCTGCCTACAATTCAAGAACATCCATTGAATCCGCTCCTTCCTCACCCCAGAAACTGCTAAGACGCTAGTCCATACTAGCTAGCCCTCATAATCTCCTTCTTAGATTACTGCAACACCCTTCTCCACGGACCCCTGGAAAACACCCTCACCCCCCCCCCCCTCCAGTCCACCTTAAACTGTGCTGCTCGCTTAATCCACCTTGCTCCCCGTTCGTCATTGGCAACTCCCCTCTGCCAGTCCCTCCACTGGCTACTCATTGCCCATTGAATTGAGTGCAAGTTACTAACCCTAACAATACAAAGCCATCCACAACCTGTCCCCTCCATATATCTCCGACCTAATCTCCCGCTACCTGCCCACACGTAACCTCAGATCCTCCAAAGACCTCCTACTCCGCTCTGCTCTCATCCATTCCTCACACAACCGTCTCAAAGACTTCTCTCGTGCATCCCCCATACTCTGGAACTCCTTACCAAGACACATAAGACTGACACCCATCCCCCCCACAATCACAAGCTTCAAGAAGGCCCTGAAGACTCACCTATTCAGGAAGGCCTACAACCCCCAATAACACCATCACCGCACCACCATCTGAACAGTCTCCCCATCTCCTTCTGTCTCTATCCCCCTTCCCACATAGATTGTAAGCCCTCGCGGGCAGGGCCCTCTACCCCACTGTGCCAGCCGGTCACTGTTAGTATTATATCTACCTGTATATTTTGTGTACTGTATGTAAACCCCCAAATGTAAAGCACCATGGAATTAATGGTACTATGTAAAAAAAAAAAAAAAAATATTGCAAATAAGCTAGAAGGGAGACACCTACTGGCAGGAATTTTAGAGAGGTTTTCCAGGTAGCAACATTTTTAATTCAAGTGGCCCAGAATCACATGCTCTACTACATGGGACTTAGTTGTTTGAAAAGTTAGTGATCATTTAAACACATAAACATTACATGACGTTACATTAATCCCACTAATAACCTGTTTTAAAGTAAATATTACAATCTAGACTTTATGTGTGTTTTGTATTTTAACAGCATACTATTGCACAACATACCACAAGTATAAACCGCATAAACAATCTAAACTTCTCTTTAAACAGTACATGGAGAGTTTTCGTCTTAGGTAGGGTTCACAGTACCGTTGGATTCCGTTATGAAGTTATCTGTTTAAAAGAAAAAAAATCAGACACCTATCATAACAGACATTAACTGATGCATTCCTAAGGGGGCGTTCACACTACCTTCAGTGTCCGACAGCTAGTGTCCGCTGCTAATGTCTGTTCAAAATCTTGCATGGACATTAGCAGCGGACATTAGCTGTGTCCGTGACATTTTTCATTCATTTAAATGGAGATCGGGTGCATTGTTATACACTCCGTGCCTGTCCTTAAGTGTCCCTTCCTAAAGATGTCCGACTTTTCAAGCGGACAGAACCTACATGTCGGGTTTTTCTGTCTGCTTGAAAAGTCAAACAAATTTGGGGGGAAAAGAAGGGTGCGTCTTATAGTCCGAATGTGGCCGCCAGTACAGACCCGGCATCCGCTGTAATAGAAAGGCAGATGCTGGGGAGGGTTAGACGCCGACACAGGTGCCGGGGCCTGCGACATCGCTACGCTCCTGCTCTGCTATTCCCGGGGGGGAGGGGGACGGGACGGAGGAGCGGAATAGCAGCATCGCTCCTTCTGGCTTCCTGCGGGGCAGGAGCGTAGCGATGTCGCAGGCCCCAGCACCTGTGCCGGTGTCTAACCCTCCCCGGCTATTCTGCTCCTCCGTCCCGTCTCATGAGTCAGGAATGATGCAACAAGTTTTTCACATCTGGATTTGGGGATCCTCTGCCATTCTTCCTTGCAGATCCTCTCCAGTTCCGTCAGATTGGATGTGGTGGACAACCATTTTCAGGTCTCTCTGGAGATGTTCAATTGAGTTTAGGTCAGGGCTCTGACTAGGCCAGTCAAGAATGGTCACGGAGTTGTTCCGAAACCACTTCTTTATTTCAGCTGTGTGCTTAGGGTCATTGTCTTGTTGGAAGGTGAACCTTCGGCCCAGAGGTGAGGTCCAGAGCACTCTGGAACAGGTTTTCTTTCAGGATATCTCTGTACTTGGCCGCATTCCTCTTTCCTTCAATCGCAACCAGTCGTCCTGTCCCTGCAGCTGAAAAACACCCCCATAGCATGATGCTGCCGCCACCATGTTTCACTGTTGGGTTTGTATTGGGCAGGTGATTGAGCAGTGCCTGGTTTTCTCCACACATACGACTTAGAATTAACGCCAAAAAGTTCAATCTTCGTCTCGTCAGACCAGAGAATCTTATTTCTCATAGTCTGGGAGTCCTTCATCTGTTTTTTGGCAAACTCTATGCGGGCTTTCATATGTCTTGGAATGAGGAGAGGCTTCCTTTTGGGCCACTCTGCCATAAAGCCCGACTGGTGGAAGGCTGCAGTGATAGTTGACTTTGTGGAACATTCTCCCATCTCTGGAGCTCAGCCACATTCTCCAATTGCTTAGTTTGGATGGATGTCCAGGTCAAAGGAAGAGCTCTGCTCATCCCAAACTTCTTGCATTTAAGGACTATGGAGGCCACTGTGCTCTTAGGAACCTTGAGTGCTGCAGAAGTTCTTTTGTGACCATGGCCAGATCTGTGCCTTGCCACAATTCTGTCTCTGAACTCCTTGGGCAGTTCCTTTGACCTCATGAGTCTCATTTGCTCTGACTGCACTGTGGGCTCTGAGGTCTTATATAGACAGGTGTGTGTGTGTGCCTTTCCTAATCAAGTCCAATCAGTTTAACTAAACACAGCTGAACTTCAATGAAGGAGTAGAACCATCTCAAGGAGGATGAGAAGGAAATGGACAGCATAGGAGTCAAATATGAGTGTCACAGCAAAGGGTCTGAATACTTATGACTGTGCCATTTCAGTTTTTCTTTTTTAATAAATTAGCAAAAATATTAGCATTTTTTTTTTTGTCTGTCAAGATGGGGTGCTGTGTGTACATCAATGAGAAATAAATTAAACTTTTTTTTGCTTTTAGCAAATGGCTGCAATGAAACAGAATGAAAAATTTAAAGGGGTCTGAATACTTTCTGTACCCACTGTATCTGGCAGAGTTGTTTCGCCAATAAAAACATAACTGCAAGCCCTATTTAGATTATTTGTATGGACACGTACATTTGTGCATCAATTCTGTCGTGAGAATTTTACTAGAGATGAGCGAGTACTGTTCGGATCAGCCGATCCGAACAGCACGCTCGCATTCAAATGAATGGACGTAGCCGGCACGCAGGGGGTTAAGCGCGCTGGCTACGTCCAAGCGGAAGTACCAGGTGCATCCATTCATTTCTATGGAGCGTGCTGTTCGGATCGGCTGATCCAAACAGTACTCGCTCATCTCTAAATTTTACCTTATTTTAATCTCAAGAACAGGACGTTTATATTGCACTGAGGAGGGCTGATAATTTGTATAGTGCATGTGCTTTACATGAATAGCTTATAATTCATGTATCCCATCACTATATTATCTAAATAAGCCATGGAGCATATGAAAGAGACTTAGCTAAAGCGGAGTACCTCTTTAAGTAGTAGTCTAACAATGTTTTATAAAGGCTCTTGTGCATCTGAGTGACATCCTCCCCTTTAAAACCGCCTGCCATGTTGAATGGATTTGTGTGAGTCTTTAATTTGCCTTTACTTTCAGTGCTGCTTCCCTCCATACAATTTCTTCTAGATGATCAATTGTAAGCTTCTAATTTCTCCTATTTTCTTTTTGCTCAATAAGACGCGAGTGCTGTTACTTCTGGTTCACAATGCAGCAATAATTACAGTGTAATCCATCGCCAAATAATAAATTGTACTTCTCCTCTTTTCAAGCCGAGGAGGAATAACTCTGAAGTGTACCTCCCTGGGGCGATAATTGTAGACTGTGTCGCTCTGTCCTTGCTCCTTCATTGTCCTGTCTGCACGGTTATTATTAGAAGGGAGGTGAGATCTTGAAATATTGCAGTTTTACCATTTACATTCCATGCCAATACCTTGAGCAATGTATAACATATCAGGTGAACTATATGCAGTTAAGATGTAACCTTGTATACAAATCCATTGCCATAACTGGAATTCAACCATCTTTCTACATGTGAAGTCCTTTGAGAGTTAGTTAATTTCCAGCCCAGGCCACCAGGGCGCAGTATACATCACTAAATACAATGGTCGGTCTATTCCTGAAGTCACTCTGCTTTGTTTGTTCAGGAATGTTTTCAAGGGTTTTTTGAAGCCAAGTAAAATTCCAGAGCAAACACAAAGTGGCAAAGTCCCGAGAGAGTAGTGAGCACTTTGCAAGCAAAGTAACCTTTCTGGGGTGTTCAATAGTAGTCAAAGCCACTGTTGTTCATAATACTAATAATGACCTAATAAAAAAGTATATACGGTATATTATTTTTTTAAAACTGGGATGTGTTTCATATTTATATACAGTGAATCCTCCTTGAAGCAACCACTCCAAAATTGCATTAAAAAGTGGTCTTCTGTAGAGGTGGTCTTCTTAAATAGGATGGCTAGATATGGAAAACTGAAAATCCAACAGAGAAAATATGGTTTGGATACAGAGGAGGCCTTCTCCAAGAGGTGGAGAGCTTTCACTGCACAACATGCCCTAAATGAAATAACCGTAACACTGCCTATGACAAGGTCCTGTCTTTCTACAGCATGTTGTAAATAATTTGTCAAGTTTGGATACCATTTCACTAAATGAAGATTTTTTTTTTCTTTTCTCACTGAAATCTAAGTGAAAAAGCACTGACACATGTTCCATCATCTTTCTATAAGTTAGCTGATACACCAGGGTGTAACTTCTGCTAGTGCTCAGATGTTTCACACTGCCTTGTTCAGAGCCAGATCCTTGTGCAAAATCCTGAGTGCTAGCCGGTCAAAGTCTGCATATGCAGAAGTGGATTGTGTATCCGTGGTGTGAAGAAAGACAGTACTGCACAGCAGAATAATCTGAAAGGGCAGTATGGGTGCGGCTTTATATGGCTCGATACTTTAGTCATTTTCCAGCAAAACCCCCCCAGAGGAACCAAGTAATGTCTCTAACCATTATAAAGTGCCCTAGAGAATGCAAGTTTTACTTTGGGTGTGTGTGTGTGTGTGTGTGTGGGGAAATGGTAGATTCTCTGGAATGGGTTTGACGAAGATGTTAAAATTTGAGTAAAGCAATGATTTAAAAGAATAGACTGCTTGTGTCTCGCAGTCTATACAGGAAGTCAGCCTATGCAGACACATAGACTGACTGACTTCCACAGATCCTGGTCCTGGGGGGACTTGTAGCAGCCTGGGGTCACTGGCCAGACCCCAGGCTGCGTGTTACACATACCCGCACCCCCTGATCTCGCCTATAATATTGAATCGGCAATGAAGTCATTGCTGAATGAAGTGTCCTAAAGTGATACTGGAAAAAGTGGGAAAAAAGGGAATAAAAATAAATAAAAAGTGTTTAAAAAAAAAATAAAAATATAATAGTTATAAAGCCGCCAAAATTTCTTTTTTTTTTATTCAAAATGAATTGTATAAAAAAAAAAAAAAAAAAGTAAAAATGAATAAAAACAATGCATATTTGGTATCGCCGCGTCTGTAACAACTTGTACAATAAAACTGAAACATGATTTAACATACACGGCGAACGTTGGGTGGGGGAGGGGAACGGAAAAAACCCGCTGGAAGTAGTGATTTTTCGTCATCTCACCTTACAAAATATGCTATAAAAAGTGATCAAAAAGTCATATGTACCCCAAAACCATACCAGTAAAAAGCACAGGTTGGCCCGCAAAAAAACCCCTCTCAACCAAGACTGTCAACCGAAAAATAAAAATGTTTCGCATCTCAGAAGATGGCGGTGCAAAAAATCATTGATTTATGTCCCCAAATGTGTGTGTGTGTGTGTTATGCAGAATTACGCATAAAAAAATAATATAAATGAGGTATCGCCGTAATCGTACCGACCCGCAGAATAAAGGTAGTTTGTTACTTATACTGTACGCTGCATGGCGAAAAATTTAAAAGGGTAAAATGCAGTGCCAGATTTTGCTTTTTTTTTTTTGTAATCGACTAAAAATAGTTAATAAAGTTTATGGTGTCATTACAAAATAAATCTCACCCAACAAACAACAAGCCCTCATATGGCCACATCACCAGAAAATAAAGAAAATATAGCTTGTGCAATGTGAAGACAAAATCGCCAAATCATTAGAACACAACTGGCTGCAGCAGGAAGGGAATATGTAAGAGGTGTAAGCGTATATCTGGGGAAACCCCAGATTTAGAGCTTATGAGAGAAAAGTACAATTACCAAGGATCTAGGGTGACCAATTTTTCAAAAGCTATTTACATAAAAGGTGCCCCCCAAAAGAAAGGATAGGTAAAACTTAGCTTTTATTAAGTACGTTTAAAACAATAAAAAGATTGCAGGGCCCAGGTTAGCCCCTAGGAAGTAAGCACCTATATCAGTTTTGAGCAGTTACTGAGCTGTATATTGTTGGTATTTAACCCTCAAGATGAAACTAGGATACCGAACTTTTCATCTATCAGTGCAAAGGCAAGGAGATCAAAGAGTGTCAGTGGTAAGTATGTATCAAGCTGATATTAATTGTTCATTACTACCCATGACTGTATCAATCTGATATTAGTTATTCACCACTAACATATCTGTTAGCTATTTCCAAAGAAATGTTCTCCTGCCTGCAATCCTGAAACAGCTACAGTTGCAGTAAACTAATATAATATATTGGCTGACTATGATAGCAGTCGGCAGTCTAACATGTATCGGACCAGTTCAGCTGCTCTCAACACCATCGGGGTATACTGTTGTTCCCGAGTAGCAGTTGAACATGTATCACATTTGTCCGATGTATGCTAATTACGAGTGTGTGACCATATTGTGCAGCAGCTGAAGCCTAATATATCAAGCCGCCAGCTACCATGATACACAGTCATTCATTCTAATATCTCGTCTCTACGCATTTCGTTAAGTATATAACTCATCAGGAGACTAATTGGTTCTGCCTATAGTCTACAGACCAAAAAAAACTACACCAAAGAAGATAACTCTGTGTGCGGTCAAAACCACAGTTCGCGGACCCGTATGGTAGGTGCCGCTACTTCCATAGAAAAAAGACATCAGAAGTGACCCCCAGAGTTGACCCCCTTCCCACCCAGTCACAGGAGGTACTGGGAAAATAGTAAGGAATTTGGTGTTCCCAATGTACTCTGCACAGTTTACATTCTCACTCTTCACCATCCGCTGTGCAGTCACGTCTGGGATACTAAGGCTCACTACACCCCCTGATAAATTCTTTAAGGGGTCACTCTTTAGGGGTTTCCAGATTTCTGGTACTTTAGAGGCTTTACAAACATGACATGGCATCCAAATACCAAACCGCTAAATCTGCACTCCAAAAGTCACATCGCTCCTTCACATCTGTGCCCTACTGTGTGCCCAAACTGCAGTTTACACCCACATGTGGGGTATTTCTGTGCTTGGGAGAAATTGCCTAACAAACTGTAATGTGCATTTTCTCCTTTAACCCCTTGTTAATGTCTTAATTTTAGGGCTAAATGAATGTATTTTTGACAAAAAATTTAAATTGTCTAATTTTCACTTTCATACTGTTTTAATTCCTGTGAAATGCTTAAAGGCTTAACAAACTTCTCACGTGCTGTTTTGAATTATTTGAGGGGTACAGTTTTGAAAACGGGGAGATTTTTTGGGGGCTCTAACACCCCTTCAGAGCCCCTTTTGTAACTGAATTAGTCCCGTAAAAAATTTTTTTTTGTAAATTCTCTTGAAAATTCCTGTTAGACTGTAAGCTTTATAACGTCCCCAAAAAAAAAATAAAGAAACATTTAAAATTTAATGTCATCATAAAGCAGAGATGAGGTAAATTATGTTTAATTTGAATGCTATAACTCTATATATGTATAATATATATATTAAAAGGGGCTGTGTCGTAAAGTCCAAAAACTGGCTGCGACAACAAGGGGTTAATGTAGAAAAACAAGCGTATAAAATTGACATTTAGAAAAATCAAGACTGACTACTGGCAGAATAGTGTCAATCTAGGTTTTAGCTGAACATCTGCATTGTGTATAGTAACATTCAAATAGTCAGGGCTCGTTCACATCTGCACCCGGTCTCCGTTCTGCAGGTTTCCGTTTCCTGCACAAAACAGAGGCAGGAGACTGAAACCTGCAGGACTCTGCAGGATTGGGTTTGAAAGATGTCCAGCTGTGAGCGCCGGTGAGCGTTTTATGCTCTCCGCCGCGAAACCGTTTTTTTAAAAATCGGACACAGAGTCGGACATGCAGTATTCTGTGCCCGATTTAAAAAAAAAAACAAAACTGTTTTGCAGCGGAGAGCATAAAACGCTCACCGCCGGACCCGGTCTGACTGCTTTCCGTCTTCTGCATGAGAACGGAGATCGAACGCTAGTGTGAACCTAGCATAAATGTTTTACTCGCTGTGGGGTTATATCATTGAGCCCAGTGCTGCACATGTTATCAGAGCTAGCAGTAAAGATGGCGCCTGCCAATGTAGACATGTTTCATTGTATTTGTTTGTAGAGTTGACATTATTAGAGCTCTTAAATCTTCATCACTATCATTATTTTGTCATAAGGTATTAGGAAATCCTTATGATGTGTCTGTATATGCTGCAGATTCTGCATCACAATAGAAAGCGTTCTGGTGCGAGTAGTACGGCAGTCACTTGCTCTAGTGTGTCTTTATACAGCGCTTATGTCACCCCACCCTGACAGTGACAAGTGTTTGCCATATGACATCATTAGAAGTTCCTAATTCCGATCATTGTTTGTATTAGTATACGTGTAGCAGGTTATTATTCAGAGTTGCTAGGCAAATGTCTTGCCTACTTAAGTTTTTCTACATTCCAGCAGGCAGGTGATCATGGAAACTGTCATGGTGTCACGCCTCAGGCATCTTGTTGAGGGAGGCCATAAGTGGAGATAATATGTTCTTTATCAGGATGAAGCCACTAGAATTAGCTTGCCTATAGCCCCAGGAGAATAGTGCGTGACATTATTGATTACATTCTACTTTTTATTGTAAAATCTAGAACACACATAGGGCTACGCTGTGGATTTGTCTTCATTGTGCACTTTAGTAGGTAGTTCTTTCTCTGCTGCGCTATCAATTTCATATACCCTGTTAGATTTTGTGGGGTCTCTGTATCCTGGATCCTAATCTCTTACAGTTTATGTAAATAGCAGTTTTATCTGTCTTGGATCTAAACATATACAGTACATGTGTTTTACTTTAGATGAAACCTAAGGTCCCATGCACGCAATAGCGTGTGTCGTCAAATGGAGTGTCCAAAATTCCTTTTTGATGATTATAGAGGTCCTACCCTGTTCTTTAACATGATCAAAATGTACCCGCCTGTTAAACCAAGTGAGGTTTGTGGCTAAGGTACCCGAGCATCTACTACCTAAGCCAGGGGGACCAAACCCTCAGGCAAGTGTTGTTGTTTCTATTTGACCAGATAATTAGTTCCTCAAAGCGCATGATCTGGTTCACCTTGTCTTACCAGGCCTGAATGGGGGGAGGGGGAGGCATCTTGCTGGAGCCAGAACCTTGGAATAAACAGTTTAGATACCTCATGCAAGGTGACTAGGTCAGTTCTGGAAGGTCGGAAGCCTGGAGTTCCAAAGTATTGATACTGGGACCCCCTCCCCTCTCCTCCCATTGCAGGTACATGTTATATGGTGATAGAAGTATGTTATCTGCTTTCATTCCTGTAGATGACTATTGGCAATGTTCCTGCATTTAATGTTCCTTGTAAAATTACTAATAAAATTTAAAAGAAAAAAAAAAAAATCTACCCCCCCCACCCATTGAAACCATGTCATCCCAGAGAATTCCAGTATAAAATTGTCCACAGCTCCCTGACTTGCACACTTGGTCATGTACTTTGCACATCTTTTATTTCAGTTACCCAGTCAGCACAGTAAGGCTACTTGCCCATACATGTAACTCAGTTGTACCTCCAAGGACCTGTTACGTTGCTTCAGTGGGCCTGAGCACAAAAGAGGAATAGGACCTGTCTTGAGTTTTACCCCAGGCTTAAGGACCCATGGTAATACACATGCATGTATATGGGGTCACAACATTATTATAGGTCAGGGTGGTAGCCATGAAAAAAAAAATTGCTAGCATACTGACAATGTACACGATTGTACGTGTGAAGCCTAAGCAGAAGTTTATTTTTGCAAAGATGGTAGGTTGTATAAATGTCTTTATGTAACATGCAGAATGCATATCGCTAAATAATATCACTAATTAATAAACTGTGTGGTAACCCCATTATGAAGTGACTATTGGCCAGGATAATATTGCAATCTATAAGTGGATACTTAGGCTTTAATATTGTTGACACAAGGAGACTTGTTGCTTGTCCCTTATATCATGAAGTGACTCTCTAGTTCAGTAGTCTCCACATTCTGCAATTCCAGATGTTACACTACAACTCCCAGCAGTCCATGCTGTAGTTTAACAGATAAGAAGTCTGCAATTCCAGATGTTACACTACAACTCCCAGCAGTCCATGCTGTAGTTTAACAGATAAGAAGTCATTGTAATCTTTTTAAAGTCTTAGGATAGGATATGCCTCCAGTGCCTGAAAGCGGTGACCTCTACCGATGACAAGATGGATATAGAAGTTTATTTCAGCTTCAGTGACTAACCATTCATCTTATTAATAAAATAAGGAATGGGCAAAGTGCTTTTCTACATCACACCGCCTGCTGAATGAGCATTACTGGCACGTTTGACCATTTCCAACTCCTTAACTGTTTTCTTTTTGAAGGTTTTAGGCTCCTACCCCTGAAGCACTTACATGGACGCCCGTCTTCTAACCCTGCTTATTGACTTTGTATACAGTCCACTGTCGGATCTCGTAGTGAACCTAGCCACTAGTATAATAGACCTATTGATGTCTGTTATCTAATGGAGAGTAGGTCATGGTAGAATTTCCTACAGACTATTTTACTATTCATTCTCAGCCACTAATTTCATAAAGCCTGTCTGTCCTAAAATACTGCTGGGTCATCATCTGTGGAGAAAGTTCCCAGCTCTAAGTAACCTGTAATGACAACGCCGTACCTCACCCAAGCAAGTGTTACATGCTGTGACAGGAAGGTAATGTGGGACTCAAAGGATTTATGCTGCCATATAATGTCTACGTACATTGTATCTTCTAATTGTATAGCTTCACTTATTAGCCCTGTTTAATTGTCCATGTCATTACTTAGAGCTAAATCCTCTCATATTATCAGGGAATGGTAGCCTAACAAGTTTCTACAATTTCAGAAAACTTCATTGTTTGTAGTCTGTGCCCAGGAAACTTGTCCTTGTTGTTATTCTCCATTTGTGGCTGCTAGTAGGGTCACTACTCCATTTAAGAGATGGCTAGTTTACTTCTAGACCACGTGGCGTAGTGTTATCTGAGGAGGTCATTGGTGTAGGTGGTCATCTATTGTAATAGCTGGAGAGGCTACATGGTAATAAATATATCACAAAATATACTAGTGTCTAGGAATTGGCATGCTTAAAATGTGGTAGACACAAGTGAGAGAGATGATGACATCAGTGGGATCGATTATTCTCTTCACCTCAGACTTCTACATTGAAAGTTGTCTCCTGGAAATCTAAGATACAAGGCAATGGCAGGTTGCTAAGAATATCTGTTGTTTTGGCAGTAACCAAAACCTTGAGCTCTATAGGGAGTAGTAAGTGGTGGTTAAAAAATTGTACTTGGGATCATCTCACCTATGCCTATGACATAGTTTTCTGGCATAAAAACTCACTCTGGACAGATCTATCATCATATACTCGGGTATTGGTGCACGGACTGACAGGGGTCTGGTTTATTAAGGTCTGTGCCTCGTCATAAATAAAGCACCTTCAGAGCAGACATTACCTGTGTGCTACATTGGGCAGGAAGTAGAGACCGTCTGGGCTGTCGAGAAATCATTTTGAACTTCTGGTAAACCCTTTGTTGGAGACCTCTTCATATTGTGGAATGACTTTGGTTTTCATGTATGGCTGTGTCTGACACCACCAAAACCTTTCTTTAGACCACTTACATGCTGCTTTCCGGGCTGTTGGCAACAAGGTAAATATACCTTTATGTCAAAGTGCACTCTTGTTTTTTTTGTTTTTTTACATATACAAATTAGCTATTTAGTTGGTGCATTCAGGGCAGGGCCACCCTTTTTGGGGCACCAGATATACAGTATATATATATATTTATACAACAATGGTTGCACGTTGACACCATAAAGTCACATACAGTGTGAGTCCTGGGCTGACTGTGCATGGCTAATACGCTGTATCACATTCAGGCAGGGCTTTGACTTTTTCTCCAGTGAGTTGTGTTTTATTAACAGCCTTCTGACATGAGGTATTTTTATGGTGTCTCGCTCTTGGCAGGAGTGTATTTTTCTTGTTTCTGGTAGGCTTTATGGCTGATTATTTTCACCTTCATGACTCTCCATGTGAAAGGTCATTCCCATATTTGTTGTAGATATGCAGTATTGTCAGCTGGGTCTCCTGTGAAGACCTAGACCTAAAGATGTTTGGGTGGAATATCTATATTGTTTGTAAGATTATAAGTAGAGATGAGCGAACACTAAAATGTTCGAGGTTCGAAATTCGATTCGAACAGCCGCTCACTGTTCGAGTGTTCGAATGGGTTTCGAACCCCATTATAGTCTATGGGGAACATAAACTCGTTAAGGGGGAAACCCAAATTCGTGTCTGGAGGGTCACCAAGTCCACTATGACACCCCAGGAAATGATACCAACACCCTGGAATGACACTGGGACAGCAGGGGAAGCATGTCTGGGGGCATAAAAGTCACTTTATTTCATGGAAATCCCTGTCAGTTTGCGATTTTCGCAAGCTAACTTTTCCCCATAGAAATGCATTGGCCAGTGCTGATTGGCCAGAGTACGGAATTCGGCCAATCAGCGCTGGCTCTGCTGGAGGAGGCGGAGTCTAAGGTCGGACCTGAATGGAGACTGGTGTGGAGCGATCTTAGACTCCGCCTCCTCCAGCAGAGCCAGCGCTGATTGGCCGAATTCCGTACTCTGGCCAATCAGCGCTGGCCAATGCATTCTATTAGCCCGATGAAGTAGAGCTGAATGTGTGTGCTAAGCACACACATTCAGCACTGCTTCATCACGCCAATACAATGCATTAGCCAGTGCTGATTGGCCAGAGTACGGAATTCGGCCAATCAGCGCTGGCTCTGCTGGAGGAGGCGGAGTCTAAGGTCGGACCTGAATGGAGACTGGTGTGGAGCGATCTTAGACTCCGCCTCCTCCAGCAGAGCCAGCGCTGATTGGCCGAATTCCGTACTCTGGCCAATCAGCGCTGGCCAATGCATTCTATTAGCCCGATGAAGTAGAGCTGAATGTGTGTGCTAAGCACACACATTCAGCACTGCTTCATCACGCCAATACAATGCATTAGCCAGTGCTGATTGGCCAGAGTACGGAATTCGGCCAATCAGCGCTGGCTCTGCTGGAGGAGGCGGAGTCTAAGATCGCTCCACACCAGTCTCCATTCAGGTCCGACCTTAGACTCCGCCTCCTCCAGCAGAGCCAGCGCTGATTGGCCGAATTCCGTACTCTGGCCAATCAGCACTGGCTAATGCATTGTATTGGCGTGATGAAGCAGTGCTGAATGTGTGTGCTTAGCACACACATTCAGCTCTACTTCATCGGGCTAATAGAATGCATTGGCCAATCAGCGCTGGCCAATGCATTCTATTAGCTTGATGAAGCAGAGTGTGCACAAGGGTTCAAGCGCACCCTTGGCTCTCCTACATCAGAGCCGAGGGTGCGCTTGAACCCTTGTGCACACTCTGCTTCATCAAGCTAATAGAATGCATTGGCCAGCACTGATTGGCCAGAGTACGGAATTCGGCCAATCAGCGCTGGCCAATGCATCCCTATGGGAAAAAGTTTATCTCACAAAAATCACAATTACACACCCGATAGAGCCCCAAAAAGTTATTTTTAATAACATTCCCCCCTAAATAAAGGTTATCCCTAGCTATCCCTGCCTGTACAGCTATCCCTGTCTCATAGTCACAAAGTTCACATTCTCATATGACCCGGATTTGAAATCCACTATTCGTCTAAAATGGAGGTCACCTGATTTCGGCAGCCAATGACTTTTTCCAATTTTTTTCAATGCCCCCAGTGTCGTAGTTCCTGTCCCACCTCCCCTGCGCTGTTATTGGTGCAAAAAAGGCGCCAGGGAAGGTGGGAGGGGAATCGAATTTTGGCGCACTTTACCACGCGGTATTCGATTCGAACATGGCGAACACCCTGATATCCGATCGAACATGTGTTCGATAGAACACTGTTCGCTCATCTCTAATTATAAGCAAATAACTTCATCCTGTGTATGTTCAAAGTGCACAATTCCTGGCTATAAATAACAAACCCTATATCTTTATTCATTGTTTCTGAATGTACAGCTCGGATCTCCATATATAGATTAATATACATGTAGGTGGATGTTCTGTCTCCTGCACCTGACTCTAATGGTATACTTTAATTTTAATTTTTTCTTTGTTGCAAAATCCTTTTTCTCCAATCTCAGAAAAAAATGCATTACAAACTGTACCTAAACTTTGTTTGTGGTCCCCTAACCCTACAGAACTGTTCCCTGGCCATACAAATGTATGGAAAGAAAAAGATAGTGCTGCTGAGTGCCTCTCTGATTTGTATGTGGCATTATAAGGCTTGTACTCCTTATACATATTGAGCTAGATCCTTGCAGCACCATGTGGCAGTATCCCTGACTATTACTGCTGTGGCGTAAAAGAACCCACTGGATTTTAACTAAATGTTATAAAGTAACGAGGTTTGCATCTATAACCGTTTCCATTTAAAGGGGTTAGTACAACTTTCAACTAGGCTATTGGGCCGCACTGCTTTTCATCTTCCCTGGTTGTTCCAGCCTTACTCTACATCTTATGTCTCCTCAGAGCATGTCCTCTTTTAGGCTAAGATTCCACGTGGCTTGAAGTCAAGTCAGGAGTGGCTTGAAAAGAAATGAAAAATTTGAAGTAACCTGTTAGATGTTTCACTTGTGTTAAATTTACTCCTGACTTTGGCTAAAAAAAAAAAAAAAAAAAGCCAATACAAAATCTGCAGCAAATAACACTGTGTTTCCGCAAAGTGGGGCTTTAGGAAGGGGGGGGGGGCGTTCACACTTGCGCCCTAGATGGCCATGTGGGACTTTGTGTCTGTGCAAAAAAACAAAACAAAAACGGTTTCACGGTGAAGAGACTGTCTATGGACACCGGCAGTTTATTTTAAAAACCCCTAGCCAACCCCTATGTCGACTCTTATTCATTGGGTCTCAATTTTGGAAGTCCTGCTACTTTAAAAAAAAAAACTGACTTTGACCATTAGAACCTGCTATGGAATCTAAGAGCAAAGGGCAGTGTCTCAGACTACCAAAGCACAGTATGCATGGTTTTAGGCAATAATCATGACTAGTGTTAAGCCGATCTTGAAATTTCAGGATCGTTATTAAAATCCGATTTCCTATCACTTTCCATTTGAACCCGATCCCAATTCCGATCCCAATACAAGTCAATGGAATTTTTTTTTTTTTTTTTTAATAATCGAAGATTGGATTTTATAAATGATTCTATTCAATACACAGTATGGAATCCAAAAATTGTTTCAATTCTTGGACTCCACGCTGTGTAGTGATTAAAAAAAAAAATCCCTGGCTAATTAGCCCCCCTTGTGTCCGCTTATCTGCACAGTTCCGCTTCCGCTCCCCGTTCTTTCCGGTCCAGTCCTCTCTCATTGACATGCCTTCAGAGTGCCGTGCGTGCCCCTACCTCCCTAGGCTAGTGTTAGAGATGATGGGAGTAGGCGGGGCTTGTTGTGGCTTAGGAGAGTGTGGGCGGGGAGACGTAAGTGCATCACTCACGTCTCCCCTCCCAGTACCCGCCCACACTCTAAGTCCCAAGCCTCGCCTTCTCCCAGCATCTCTAACACTAGTCTAGGGAGGCGGGGGGGCACAGGGCACTCTGAAGGAGAAGAGAGGACTGGACCGAGAAGATCGGGGAGTGGCAGCGGATCTGTGCAGGTAAGCGGACACCAGGGGGGCTAAGTAGCCGGGGGATTTTGTCAATGAGAGAGAAGAGGAGCGAGAAGAATGGGGAGTGGCAGCACTTCTGTGCAGGTAAGTTGAGCCAGGTTTGCGAGTAGATAGATACGATCTACTCTTCTGTTTCCTCCCTGCTGTGCCATATACTGGACTCTGCTACATCTCAGATGTAGCAAAGGCTGAGTATTTAGTAAAACAGGGATGAAGCAGAAGAGTGGCAGGCTGCGGTAAATCCATAGGAATGAATGGACGCAGCCGGCACACGGGTTTAAGCGGCCGGCTGCTTCCATTCATTCCTATGGGTGCGTGCTATTTGAAACGGGAGTTTTGAATAGTACTCGCTCATCTGATGCTATAGCTTTTCCCACAATGATTGACCAGTAGCCAAGCATTGTGGGGAAATAACCTCCAACCTCGATCCCGCTGGAAAAATTTACTCGATCGCCGATCGGAATCCGAACATTTCCGATCCCGATCTCTCAACCCTAATCATGACTAATACAAAAACACTTCATCATTGTCTTCTTTTATTGTATTTTTTAAACTTAAATGCAATGCATCACCACCAACTGACTGACTTATTTTTTTTTTCTAAACCAAGTTTTTATCATAAACTATTTTTTTGTCTTTTTATTTTTTTATTTCCATGTCACTGTCTGTATTTAAAAGAAATATTCAGCAGTTTTCATGCTGACCAGTTGCCAATTCTGTAGGGGGCATCTTTGCAGCAGTCATCTAATTTACATAACAAGCAATATTACAATAGAAGATAACGCCCCTGTAGATAAACCCTTTATGCACAGATGAAGTTACAGCTTTCTACTCCCACAGTGGCTGCCTAGAAAATTCTACAATCAGAATCTAAAAATAGATTGGGGCAAAGTTATATATTTCAGTATCTGGTTTTAATAAATACATTTTTAAAAACGGTGTCACATTCCTTTTAATGAAATTAAAAAAAAATAAATAAATATATATATATATATATATATATATATATATATATATATACGCGCAACACGTTTCTCTTTTTGTTAAGCTTACAAAAGGGCTTTTCATTTTTATTTCGACACTGTACTCGGCAATGACATCTCCATTGAGTATGTGTATAGCAGAAATGTGGCCTAACAGGACAGCATATCTTTGCCATTCACACCCTACAGGAAGTAATGAAGAAGAATGGATGACAAGACATTGTGAATCACATAGTCTTAATGACTTATTTGTCTGTATGGCAGTGGGCCACGGTGCAGTGTTTTGAGTACTTAAGCCTCCATCATACTTATAATGCCAATGTTTTCCTCTTCTTGGCAGAAAGAGACGATGTGATTGTTTTACTAGAGGGGGAATGGCTGATGTGATTTTGTACCATTGTATCTATCCCCCCTCCAATCCGACGTTGAGTATACCTTGAATAATACCCATTCCCATCCTGCCTGTATATTAAAGTCTTGATGAAACATATTTTCTCGCTTTTTCCCTTTGCTGTCATGTGAAGGTAAGAAGCACAACGCCTTCCAGGATTAGATAAGAAGGCAATGTAAATAGTTTCACAATTCACACTCATTTCAATTCTTTCAGTGCCCCACCTTCATTTGTTATTGTCACTGACTGTTTTATTTTAATAAGTATATTAATAACCATATTGCAATTCGCCTATGACATAATGTGTCCAGCCTATAGGAAGTCGACGCTATTCCTGTTATAGCCACTTTGACCTTAATTAACAAAGAAGAATTAAAATGAGCCCATTTTAGCTCTGATTTCATAGCCTGAATGCTCCTGGGGCCTGCACTAGTTAGGGCTGCTTCACTTATTATACGTCAGCCCTAATTATATTAGTTCATATTTAGCCAAAGAGATAGAAGATAAGAACGGTCACAAGAACGAAAACAAGTTACAGTTATGTCCACCCTTAATGTCCTATTATGCTTGTCAGTACACCTGCTAAACAGCTACAAAACCTATTGATCGGCACCAGCCGCGTTGCACAGGGCAATGCAGAAGACATGCTAAATTGGTTGTTTCCCCGGCACCTACTTTCATTGACTGTTGGCAGCAGGGCCATGTGCTGCAATCGTGCAATGATTTTCTGACGTTCTGAAAGCAGCCGATCATCCTATGAACAAGCAAATCCTCATTCATTGTTTGATTGTTGGCATTGTGAAGGTTATAATCATGTAATATATGAAAAACATTGTTATCCTTAAAAGCTGAATGCTAGATATAGTTGCTTATGCTTTAAACTTGTATAATGTTATATGATAAAATGGCACCTTTATCCAGGATGGGTGTAAGGAAAACAAATGCTTGGTTTGCTGTCAGAATACAGCTCCCCAAGGTTACCATGCAGGACTGGGAGTAGCTGGCTATATATGGAACTGCTTAAACTTTTTCTGTTTGATAGAGATGTATCATACCAATCAAGAATGAATATGAAAACTTACCTTGTTGTTCTCTCTTACTTTCTCTGCTACTATTTAACCCCCATGGTCTTAAATAAAAGTGCATCAGTATCTCCTTCATGGTTGAGAGAGGAACGAATACCAACATATAGAGTGGTTTGACTTCCTTACCGCCTGGCACTCAGTCTAATTAATTAGGATAACACCAGTTACCAGGGATTATTGGTCATTTAGTCATAAAAACTGCTTTGACCTTATCAGCACTATTAGGCTAATTTTGGGGAAAGATCATTTGTGCTCAATTTTCAGTTATATTGGCCGGTCTAATAGGGCCTTTATTGTAGCTTAAAATTAAAGTTGCCAATTTCTTTTGTAGCTAATCCAATCCAATATCTGGATACTTGAGCAATACCTGTGACACACTACAGCTTGCAACCACTGGGTAGTCACACAGAGCTATAGTATAGACGTCTCATAACAGAGTATCCTAAAATCATATTGGTTTGAAAATTTGATCATCTGATGCCAAATGTATTGGATATGTTAAGCCATGCAAATAGGTGGGGCAGGACACGTGTATAGTCGCCATGCACATGAGCATATCATGGCTCTATACAACTTCTGAGTGATACAAAACCATAATGTGATGTTAAAAACTTAAGTGGCGTCCTACTATAACTCTGAATCCAGTTTCGGATTATTTTTTTTTAAATATGAAGTTGCAGCAGTGTTTAAGGCTAGGTACACATCTGCGCCTGCTCTCTGCTAGGGAATTCTGTTCCCCATTCCGCTTGATAAATGCAGAGAGAAAAGTCTACATTTTTCGCCCTTTTTTGGGCAGAAACTCCAGGGTCCACGGGTAACCACTTTTTTAAGTGTATTAGGTTTAGGGGCCTCTGAGTGGAAATCTGAGCACAAGTGTGAACCTAACCTATCATAAAAGATAACAAAAGCCTTAGAAAACCCCATTGAGAGAGTTATATTAAAAGTTGTTATATCTGTTTGAATCTGACACAGAAGAAAAATTGTGCCGTGTTCTGCCTATGTACTTGACAGCCAAATCCTACTCGTTGTCATTGAAATGTCTACTTATGTGCAACTTGCATAATACTGAGCCATCTTTTACCATGCCATGGGATTGGGAAACAACTTGGGCTATAATCAATTTCTTATAATGAAATCTGTGTCCGGTCTCCGCTTTAGCCAATCCGTCTTCTGCTGAGAGAAACTGAACAGGAGACAAAAACCATGTGGTCAGTTTTCAAACCTATTCACTTGAATGGGTTTGCAAAGTGACCAGCCGTGTGCGTCTTCTGCCTGTCCACGGCCAAACTGTGTTTTTTTTTTTTTGTTTTTTTTTGCCGGACGCAGTGTCAGACATTGAAAAAAAAAAAACGGTTTTGCAGCGAACAGGCAAAAGACACACACGGGCGGTCGCTTTGCAAACCCATTCAAGTGAATGGGTGTGAAAACTGACTGCCGGGTTTCCATCTCCTGTCCAGTTTCTTGGGGCAGAAGATGGAAACCCGCCGGATTGACTAAACCGGACATCGGGCGCAGATGTGAACCCGTCACTTTGTTTCCAGTGAATATTGATATATTGTTGCTTCCTTTAATGATACCCAATACATCTTTATGTTTAAATTTTTTTAGGAGGTAACTGGAAAAGGTTTTGGGGAACAGGATTTCCGCTCTGCTCTTGAAAATGGAGTGCTCTTGAGTGAGTAAGTATCAAAGACTTCTACATTGAAGGAAAAAGCAGGGTGTGTGTATTCTTAGTGCCTACTACAGGTAATAAATTTAGTGATGTAAGTAGGCTTACCACCAAGCCCTTAAGAAGTATGTAGACAATTTTACCTGGACCAGCACACCCTGTAGAAATGATGGCAGTGTGATCCTGTCAGACACACCAATAAAAATAGTGTCGCTGCGCTCCATTGCTTTACTGTCATTTCTATATATACCGTATTTTTCGGACTATAAGACGCACTTTTTTTCCCCCAAATTTCGGAGGAAAATGAGGGTGCGTCTTATAGTCTGAATGTGGGTTTGCAGCATGGCCGCGCTACTGCCACCGCTGGTTTTCTTCAGCGGCAGTATCGCGGCAATCCGCAGGCCCCGGTAGCTAAGACAGTCCCCGGCATCTGCTGTAATAGACCGGCGGATGCCGGGGAGTGTCTTAGCTGCCGGGGCCTGCAGATTGCCGCGCTACTGCCACCGCTGGTTTTCTTCAGCGGCAGTATCGCGGCAATCCGCAGGCCCCGGCAGCTAAGACAGTCCCCGGCATCTGCTGTAATAGACCGGCGGATGCCGGGGAGTGTCTTAGCTGCCGGGGCCTGCAGATTGCCGCGCTACTGCCACCGCTGGTTTTCTTCAGCGGCAGTATCGCGGCAATCCGCAGGCCCCGGCAGCTAAGACAGTCCCCGGCATCTGCTGTAATAGACCGGCGGATGCCGGGGACTGTCTTAGCTGCCGGGGCCTGCGGATTGCAGCGCTACTGCCGCTGAAGAAAACCAGCGGTGGCAGTAGCACGGCCATACTGCAAACCCACTCCTCCTCCACAGGTCCCGACAGTTAGTTAGCCCCCCCCCCCCATACCTTTAGTGATGCAGGCCGGCTCTTGCACGGCGAGGCCGCAGGAGCCGGCCTGTTCCGATGACAGCCGGGAGCCTAATGAAGGCTCCGAGGCTTGTCATAAATATATATTACTATCGCGGCTGGTCTATGACCCTCCGCGATAGTAATGTATAGAATCTCCCATAGACGGCAATACACTTGTATTGCCGTCTATGGGACTTGCAATCAAATGATTGCAGGTTCAAGCCCCCTAGGCGGGGGATATTAAAATAGTAAAAAAAAATAAAAATAAAAAAAAACACTTAAAAAAATATAATAAAAAATAAAATAAATAAAAGTTCACCTCCTTTCCCTAGAATACATATAAAAGTATAACATTACTGTGAAACATATACATTAGGTATCCCTGTGTCTGAAAATGCCCGGTCTACACCTGGCCCCACAAAAAAAACGCCCTATACATCCCCGTACAGCTGCAGGGTCACCTGTCAATGTGGCCTTGCAGCTGTTCCAAAACTACAACTCCCATATATTAAATATTTTACCATTTTTTGCCTGAAAATTTTTTTTCCCTATTTTTCTCCTCTAAAACCTGGGTGCGTCTTATAGTCCAGTGCGTCTTATAGTCCGAAAAATACGGTATATACTGTATATACTGTAAGCCAGTTATTTTTGATTATAGAACATATCTCCATTATCGCTTTCATTTTGTCATCTTCAGTTCACCTTCACGACCTTTCTAAACCTCCACCACCTTCAGGTCTTCAGATATTAGTCAGTAAAGAACAGAATGTCACATAGAATTCATCATGTTTGCCTGGTGGTAGGCTCCATACTATACTATTTTACAATTCTTATGTTTTAATTTCATTTAGCCTTGTTAACAAGATCAAGCCTGGAATAATTAAAAAGATTAACAGACTGTCCACACCTATAGCTGGCTTGGTAAGTATTCTGCAATAGCAATGCAAAAAATGTAAATTGCATTCCATGACGTTGTCTACTGCTAAGTACACAATACTAGAGCTATCTATCTATCTATCTATCTATCTATCTATCTATCTATCTATCCATCCATCCATTAATCCATCCTTAAATAGATAGACTTTAACATTGATAGCCTGTCCTCAAGCTAGGCCATCATTATCAAATCAGTGGGGGTTCAACTCTCAGCTCCTTTACTAATCAGCTGTTTGAAGGGTCTGCAGTGCTTGCCTTGTTTAGTAGGCACAGCACCATACATTTCGTGACCTCTGTGTGCGATTCTGCAGCTCTGTCCTATTTAAAAGTTTACCACCACCCCAAGCATATTCAGTTTCTACCACTACATTATACAGCTTTGAAGCGTATGCCATTGGTGCACTGCGGGCTGTCCTTCAGCCCTGGTACTACTGCTGTTGCTGCTCAAATAAGATGGGTGATGTCATAGCAATGGGAAGACATCTCATTGCCCAAGTTGGCACAAGCAGGAGAAGGTAGGTGTCTGAGTGACGAGCAGTGCTTCAGGAAGCTGAAGGCCAGTCTCCAGTGCACCAACTGCCTAGCTTGCATAAGTGTTTGTACTCCAGCGGTAACACGGTGGCTCAGTGGTTAGCACTGCAGCCTTGCAGCGCTGGAGTCCTGGGTTCGAATCCTGCCAGGAGCATCATCTGCAAGGAGTTTGTATGTTCTCCTCGTGTTTGCGTGGATTTCCTCCCATATTACAAAGACATACTGATAGGAAAAAATGTACATTATGAGCCCTATATGGGGCTCACAATCCACAAAAAAAGTGTTTGTACTCCAATTATAAAACAAAGACTTACACCACAGAGATATGATTATCATTGTAATGTGGTGGTGACAGCAGTTGAGTATGCTTGAGGAAGGAGGTCGACCCCCTTTAAGTAAAAATGACATCTGCCTACCAGGCATAGGCCCTATAGAACAGGCAGCACTGTCTATTAATGAAGGGCCACGGCAAGCATATAAGCTTCCCGCTCCTTCAAATGGTTTATGAAGGTCCTGACTGATTCATACACAAGACAGAACTCACTTTTTCTGTGTAAGTCTTTAAGAGCCAAGATGGTATGTCAACTGACAGGTCAGTCTGCTGATCACTTGACCAGCCAGGCGACTGTACTGAGGCTGAATAACATGATCGAGGCAACCGGTGAGTGAGTGCATTGCTCAGTTTTTATTAGTGTGGCCTGAACTTTACTGAAGTGGAGCTATAAACTACTTGGGTCAACTAGTTTTTAATGGTTTGCAATGACCATACATCATCTACTAAGACAGGACATGTGGAGAGTATACAATTGTTCTATGGAAGCCTACATATACAGTAGTTTAGGAATGCAAGTAAACGACAAATCATGATATTATGTGAGAATGGGTTCGTTGCATTTTGCAAAGGTTGTATAAGAGTACGTGGTCTTTGAATGAAAAATGTAGCCAAGTACATTGGAAGGGTTGAGGAAAGATGTGTGTTTCCTGGGAATGAAGCAAAATGATCACATTCACAAGTTGCTGATATGAGACGAGGGCTGCTTTTTTTTTTTTCTCCTTATCTGTCTTTTGCCATATTTTCGCTGTAAAGTTACTTGACATATGGGTGTATGAATTTGCTTAATGGCTTTCTTTCCTTTTTACAGTTTTATTTTTTCCTGCCTTTGTTTTCTCATCAGCAGCTGTTGGTTAGGAAGCTTTTGTTTCAATGTGCTAAATAATGTGTAAGTGATAAAATATCATTAAAAGTGCTTAAATCATTTTCCATATGTAATGAGCATGTTATATAGCCACACAATGCGGAGGTCAGATTATTGTTTTGTCTTAGCCGCTGTAAATTGTTAAATGTTTTCCTGTTTTCTGTATTCTTGGTATTTCATAAATACTAGGATTTTACCTCTATTGCGGAATTGGGAAAAGTGAGATGGGAAAAGAGCACTGGTTGTTTGGCTCCGTACCAGTGTTTATATAAAACCTTTTCACCCTGTGCTTACTAGGTTAGTTTGTGCACCAACTATCCCAGCATGCTTTTGGGCGATTATGGACTGTAGTTTACCGTTTATGTTCAAAGAAATCAGATGTCTCTTGTTTTCTGTGTGCACCTTACAATGAATGGAAAATCAGTCAGTATGTGAGCCATTTGTTAAGTGGCAAGAACAGAATCCTATCTGATCAATGGAATGCAGGGAAAGGATCTCTAAACTATTGGTATTTGGAAGGATTCCACCACTTCTCCAAGCAATATACAACTGTCACCTCCATGTTTATATAGCACATTACAGTGATTAAAAAAACATATCTTTGTTATGTATGTCACTTTTGTAGATTAGGAGAAAAAAAATCACTTTGAAATCACATGCATGTAAGGCATTTGGTGCACTGGGAGCAGGACTTCAGCTTTTGCTACTCAGACTCCTACCATCTTCTGCCTGCGCCCCTTGATGCAGTGAGAGTTGATCCCTCCCACTGTTCTGACATCACTCATCACTTAGGGCACATGCAGTCTTTTCTTGGCTTTCTTTTACTTGAGGCTCCTTGTATTACTGTTAGTGAATCTGTGAACAAACTACATTTACCATGATGCATCACTTTCTGTATACCACTTTCTACACTTCAATGCAATGAAATTGCAGTTAATGAATCACTCGCACATCTGGGGTCATATGTTCTTTGATGTTTCAAGTTCACTCTTTTATCCAGTATGAAAGATGCTGAAGTATTGGCAGCACATTGCCCTGTTCAAATGGGGATGTGCTGCTGATCATCAGTGCAGCCAGCTCTCCAGGGGGGCGACTTAATACTTATGGGTCTGCAGTGATAATATACTGAATTAGATTGGTGATGGTGGTTGCCAATATAGTTGGGTACACGTTTTAATGACTTGATGGAAGAAGACAACTTCACTTTTTACTGGCGACTCTTTAAAAAAAATTAAAAAAATTGCAAGGAATATCAAATTTTAAAATTTTCAACTGCTATGTATTAAATACTAAAAGATCTCTTATTTTCTGCTTCTCAATGCTACCACTTTCTGGAAAGGATTTTCTCAGCCGGACAGGTACATTTGTTTTCTTCATACATTTTATTTGCTGTAACACATGCTGGGGAACAAACTTGCAATACCTTTAGTAGTAGTACATTTGATGCAGTGTTTTGAGGCCCTAAGTTGAGTCAGTTTGGAAGAACCGTATATTGTTAAACCTTGTAAGGTCTGCAGTGATCATTCTTTCTATGTTCCTTTTCTTGACTGAATGTACATACTAAAACATAAATGAAAATAGTTGAATGAGTTAGCTTCTCTGGCACTGCTTTCTTGTGGGGAGGAAAAACAATCATAGAAAGCCCAAACTGTAAGAGCTTATGTCTTGATATCAAGCATTGTGAGGAAATGCACAAAACCCCCTCAAGTAGTAAAGCCACACATAAGCAAGAATTAAAACGTACCTTCACTTATTAAACAACTTTTTTTAATGAATAGTACAGGTGACTATAAGAAACTTTGTAATATACCTTATTAAAGAAATATGTTTCCTTCTCTACTTATGTAAAATGTTACTTAGCCTAATATTAGTCTATGGAGAGGGGTGGGAGTCTTCTGGAAACCAGCAATTACTGCTGCTGCTACACTGTGATTGAATGAACTTTTTTTTTTTGCGAATGCTGAATCTTGAAGATACTGCTTTATCACGCCACAGAATGAGGCGACAAGTCAAATAACTAGTCATCCACTTCCCCTTCCCATCTCCATAGAGTTCTGATGTGAGATGAACATATATAGAGGGTTCCTTTGTATACTGTCTTAGTGAAGGCACTGAGGAGGAGATCAGTCCAGTAAGTGGAGAAGGAAACAGATTTCTTGAAGATATATCATAATTTTTTTTTATATTAATCTGTACTTTTCATTTATGAAAAGTTGTTTTGTTTGGAGGTAGGCTTTAATGTACGTAATTGCAATGTCTTGGTCATAATGTAATTATCAATGACTGGATAGCAATGAGATCTTTGGGTACATAAGTAGGTTAACTGTCCATCTGGTGTTCCTGCTCCATTGTTAAACTACTGAATGATGATTAAAATAAGAAGTTGTTTCCAGAAAACTAAAGAGACTTGTGCTTTAATGCCAGCTTTGGCTACTAAGTTCTTTGTTTTGCAAATTTACGGTTTTAAAACATGAGTAGATCCTGCACAGTGCCAAAGATAATCTAAAGAAACAGAAATTCAGATTGTTCATTTTATCTCTCCATCTTGTAAGGTGGCCAAAATGTTATTTTAGACTCCTGCTGGAAGCAAAGTCGATGATCAGTGGCTTTCCCACAAAAGGACAGAAAACCGACACGCCAAAGCCTTCTTTGTTTCCAATTGTGCCAAAATGTACAGTACAATATGTTCATTGTAAGGGGGATACAGATACACTTGGTACACACATTTGCTTTCCAATTTGGTAAAAAAAATGTAGCGGATTATTGCCTCACATACATGACATTTAATAAACTGTACACTGATCGGCCATAACATTAAAACCTCTGATAGGTAAAATTAGTAACATTGATCACCTTGGAACAATGGCATCTATCGGGTTCAGTTATATTGGGCAGCAAGTAAATGGTCAGTACTCAAAGTTGATGAGTTTGAAACAGGAAAAAAAAAAGGGTAATTAGAAACATTTGAGAAGCTTTGACAAGCACCAATTGTGAATATTAGACAACAGATTCAGAGTATCACCAAAATAGCCGGTTTTGTAGGGTTTTCCCTCAGTAGCTTTTACCTACCACTAGTGGTCTAGGGAAGGACCACTGGTGGTATAGTGACAGGGTGATATGCTGTCAAGGTTAATTGATTATCATGGCCGGCGAAGCTTAGCTTGCTTGGTCTAATCCCGTGGAAGATGTACCGCAGCGCAAAAAGTTACAGCTGGCTAATACAAAATAGGTGTCAGAACCACGGTGCTTGCCAGGTTGCACCAAATATGGCTATTTAGTCACAGACTAGCATGCTAACACCTGTACACTGCCAAATGTATAAAATCAGCTACGTAATAATCAGAATTAGACCATAGGGCCATGGAAGAGGTTGGCTTTCTATGTGACTGGTCCCACTGCACATTTGTGCTGCTTACCTGTGAACGTGACTGCAGCAGGATGCACCATGGTAGGTTGGAAAGTAAGGGGGAGTTCACACTACCGTTGGATTCCGTCAGGAGTGTCCGTGGCTATTGTCCAAACAAGATTTTAGCAACAGACACTAGCTGGTCTGTCTGAAATTTCCGATAATTTCAATGGGATTTTATCTCGAGTCCGTTAGTGGCTGATTACACCCACGTCCGTTTTTTCAAGCGGAGAAAAAAAAAATCCTACATGCAGGACTTTTCTGTCAGTTTCAAAAAACGGACAGCAAGTGTCAGTTTTTTGGGGCTTTTTTTTTTTTTTTTTTTTTTACATTGAAGTCTATGGGCAACGGACAGTAACTGATAACTTTTTTTTTTTTTTTTTTTAAATGGACACCTTCTGAATGGAATCCAATGGTAGTGTGAACCCTACGTTAGACCTTGAGTATTGGCCTTCATACTGATGATACTTTGACTTTTACCACATACCAAACATTGTTGCAGACTGTACTGCATCATGGAAGTGACCTCCTTACCCTGCCCACTGCAGAAATGATTGTTAAATGGTTTAACTCCATCTTGCCTGAGGCATTTTTCGATTTTTGTTTTGAGCCCTCGCCTTCCAAACACTTTTTTTTTTTTTTTCATTTATAGAGCCATATGAGGGCTTAATGTTTGAAGGGTAAATAGTTCTACATAATGTTGCCATTTATTATCCTGTACAATGTACTGGGAAAGGGGGGGAATCAAAATTGGAGAAAGAGTGCAAGTCACCTGTATGCTATGTTTTGGTAGCATTCCGGTTTTAAAAATGTTGGGAATGGGATAAAGGGAGTCTACCATCTCCCACAAGTATATTCAGCCATCACTTCTGTGTTTCAGTGTAAAGTAATAGTGCGAAGAAGGCAGTTTGGTGCACTCATGGCACTCCTTTAGCTCCTGGAGCATTGCTGTTCCCACTTGAACCACTCCCTTCTCCTGCCTGAGGACGAACTCCCTCTGCATGGAGTGCACAGGCAGGAGAAGAGAGGGGTTGAAGTCGTAAGAGAACATATTGTTTCAAAGCATTTTTTTCCCAAATCTACAAAAGTGATTGTGTAACATTGGTATGTTGTTTATCACTGTAATTGTGCAATGTAACATGGTGGTGACAGTTGAATATGCTTGGGGGATAGAGCAGGTGGACTCCCTTTAATGGAATATTTCCATCTCAAAGATCCTGTGTTAACTGCTAGCTTATGTAAATTGAAGCGTTCTTAATACATTTCTATAGAAATGCTGCTTTGTTTGCCTTTTATGAAAAATATTCCTCCCATTGCTTACACAAGTTGTCAAGGAACCTGGTCTGCATCACTCCTCAACTAGCATTATAAGTTTGATGATGTGACTTTCTGCTCTCTGGAGGGGTTGGGGGCTGATTTGTCAGATCGGGCTTGTTCTCAGAGCTTTTATCTCCTCATCTTCCAAGCAATCAGGTCAGCTAATTTCAGTTTGCTGATAAAGACAGTGTCTGTTATCCCTTTATGACGATAGCATTGAGTTTACTGCAAATCCCCTGTCAGTCCTGACAGCATGTAAGTTTATCGTTCTCTCCAAACCTGTATAATGTAATATATGTTTATTGTGCATATTATTTGATTGCATTTATATTAGATTTCTTGTAATGGTAAAGGCAATGTCTATGTCTACTAAGAATTCATAGTACCCTCTCCATCAAACAGTCAAAACTTGCCTACCAGCTTGTTGAAGAATTCAGGAAGTGAAAAGAAGAGATAGCAGACAAGCTGGTGAGGGAGGGAGTTGGGAAAACCCCCTTTAAGTTACATGGCAGAGAATTCATAGTGTCGACTTGGCCATCAAATTTCTCAGATCTCAATCCAGTTGAGCATTTGTGGGATGTGATGTTAAATCGAGACCAATTCATGAGACTCCACCATATAACTTACATGGCTTATGATGTTTTTACGCATAACTTTTTTGGCTCTGCAGTACTTTTAGAAGTTTTGAGTACTTAATATTTGTTTTTGCTCCATAATCCATTTCTGGCTTTGGCTCAAAAAAGTGTTTCTAAAAAATGCTTAGTGTGAAAACACCTTTAAAGGTTCTACTAATAACAGATTAGGTGCAGAGGTGTGGTGGAGCCCCTGACATGAGGGATCTACACAATATTAGGCAGGTAGTTTCATTTTCTAAGGCTGATCAATGTATATAAATTTAGTAGTGTTGAGAAGTGGTCCACCATCATCAGTGATGTATGTAGACCAATACCAATCAGTATATAGACCAGCATAGGTGGTTAATCTTTGTTCAAAGGGTTTGTCTAAGATTAGAAATGAGGTCTGCTTTTCTAGAAATACTGTTACGTTTGATCTTGAGCTTTTGGTTATTGCAGCACTGCTACATTCACGTGAATGGGCCTGAGATATAACTCCAAAAACAAGCCATGGACAAAAGTGGCTTCATTTCTGAAAAACGCACAAAAAAGCCAATCGCATCTTTCTTTTTATAAGATCAGCTCTCTGATGCGACACACTGTAGTGTTAATGTTTAATCAGTCATATAATAGTACATGTAACTGGTGTGGCTAGAAAACTGCTAGGTAGGACAGTTTCAACATAGCTGTATTGGGCGTGTATTAGCCATGCAACATAACTGTCATATCTTTTCCCTAATAAGGATTGCTGTGAGAACTGGAGATTGCATAACACCCTCTATATGTACACATGTTTATCTTGATGTTACTAAGAGATTGTATATTGCTTCTACACTAATAAATGCCAGGAGTCTTTGACAGTATGAATTACACTGTAACTTGTAACTTGCCTGCCAAGGAAAATATTCAAAAAGTTTTTATTCCCTTGGAAAGGTTCACCTTCTACACCTTCTCTCCTCTTTTTTCGCCCTTTTTGGGTGGTAACCGTACAGATCCCATTATAACCTATTGGGTTTCATGGGTTTCCTAAGGTAATCACTTTTTTATGTTGATTAGGTTTTTGTTGGGGCCCCCCGAACGCAGATGTGCACCTAGCCTTAGTAGTCTTCATTTATGGTTTTGGCTTACAAAGACTAATGTAATTCATAATCTGTAATTGGTTCCATTCAAGTGTTCCTAGGAATGCTTTTTCCAGATGATAGAGAATAGAGAGATACCGAGCACACTTATAGTGTAGATGGTCTATTATAAATATATAGATGAATTATCTGGTGTTTATGAAAAGAACTCAGGACCTGGTGGCCTCTCACCTGATCGGGTTGTGACTCCGTTCACAACTCCGTTTTCAGCAATATTAGGCTTCGTCAGAGTGAGAGTGGCAGCACGTCTCTATAACACTGGTCAAAAACCAGGAGGATGCACCAATGGAAGAACAAAAGGACGGCGCTCTCAGGTCCAAAGGAATTTATTCAAAAAGAAGATTGCACAACGCAAAAACAGTTGCCGCGTTTCGGGTCGGAACCCTTTATCAAGTGCGTAACTAGTTAAAAACAATAAATATAGTATATGTATAAAAAACATGAATATACAAAGACATAATTTAAAAAACAGATTAGCTTGTCAAAGAAAAAAACAACAGACCACGACGTTATTAGGCAAGAAAATCATTTACCTATAAACCCAGAACCTATAAACAAATCCAAGGTATATCATATGAATTCTGAATTAAGCTCAGGTGATGTATTACACATCATTAGTCATAGACAAACTATTATATATTGATCATATTATTCATACTCGAGATAACTATAGATCCTTAACATCCCATATGTTCAGTGACTATTATTATATTTCATTAGAACAAGATTCCAGCAATAATATTGTCTTACCTTCACTAATCGAGCTTCACTCAAGCTAGGAAGAAATAAACTCTATCCGGAGCGCCTCGGCCTATTTAACCGTACCGCCCCATGTGCCACTTCCGGAGGAAAAAGATGCGGTCCAAGCTGGAACGCATGCTCATTAGCTAGATGTTACGAGCCTTTGTGCAAATTTTTTCGGCGGAATATTCTATCACCACAAGAGCACGGGCACTCCGCCCGCACCAGAGAAACCAACAGTACGGGCTAAGAAAAAACGGTGGTACGACCTATCAAGAGTCGTATAGCTAAGTATGCAAATGTGAATAAAAAATAAAATAAAAGGAAGTCATGCGGTTCAACCTGGAACGCATGAACTTCTGCGCATGCGTAAAAGGACAATCTGCTATACGAGTCATCTAAAAGAATTCATAGTGATGATATTTGCCTAGGACGTAACATAAAAGTTTAGAAAATGATTCTAATTAGAAAACATAAAAATCTATATGATTACATTCCTAAAAATATATATATATATATATATATATATATATATATATATATATATATATATATATATAGCCCACCATGTTCATGATATACTCGATATTGGTACATTAAATTTCTATCTGACTATTATACAAATTAAAAATGAAAAATAAATTGAATAATTTAAATAGTTTAAAACATGCATTTCAACCAATTATATAGGCCCTTCCCTAAAAATACACCTTTTAGTTAACAGTATACATTAAGAATGACCAAAAGGATTATACAAGGTAACTCATCTGTTTACATCCTCAGTTGCGATATTTAGGCCCGCTGGATGTAATGTATTAAATTTAAACATCCAGAACATCTCTTTTTTATTTAGCTTACTCAGTCTATCACTATTACCCGGGGGAACCCAGTCAATTGGTGTTACCAAAAATCCGCTGAAGCTTTTGTTGTGATGTTCAGCTGCATGTCGCGACACACTATGTTTCATGTAACCGTTTGTGACATTCGAGCGATGCTTGTTGATACGCTCGCTTAATTGTCTAGATGTTCTGCCTATATATTGGAGGCCACACGGGCATTCCAATAAATATATTACAAATGACGAAGTACAATCAAGATGGTATTTTAATCTAAAAATTTCGTTGGAAGTGAAGCTACTAATCTCACATACTTTATTTCTAATTGATCTGCAGCACTTGCATCTATTACGGTTACAACGGAAACTCCCTCCGGAGGAGGTATTAGTTGTTACGGAGGTTGTATTGGATGACCGTAATTTACTGGGCGCTAGAATACTTTTGAGCGTTCGTGCCCTTCTAAAGGTGAATTTGGGTCTTATAGGAAGAACCTTTTTAAGAAAAGGGTCATTCTGTAGGACTGGCCAATGTCTCATAATAATATCTTAGTTAGTAGAATTCTAATACCTATGGCATCCATCTATCAGGGAAATCGGACTCAAAATCAATTGAATTTTTGGATCTAGTACTAACAAGTGAAGAGGGTAAGATCTATACAAAAACATTTTTTAAGACTGTGGATTGTAATAGTCTGCTAGACTTCCATAGTCTTCACTATAGAAAGTGGAAGCAAAATGTTCCCTATGGACAGTTTTGCCGTATACGGCGAAACTGTACAAGGGATACAGATTTCCAACTTCAAAGCAACATTCTCACAGGGAGATTCCGAGAAAAAGGGTACCCTGTTAAAATGATTGAAGCTGCATACCATAGAGCAAGCGGACTCAACCAACAGGAATGTCTTGCTCCAAGACAATCCGTGAAAACTAATGAGTATGAACTGAATTTCATAACGGCCTTTAGTTCATCTCATCAACAGATCAAAGATATTATTATGAGACATTGGCCAGTCCTACAGAATGACCCTTTTCTTAAAAAGGTTCTTCCTATAAGACCCAAATTCACCTTTAGAAGGGCACGAACGCTCAAAAGTATTCTAGCGCCCAGTAAATTACGGTCATCCAATACAACCTCCGTAACAACTAATACCTCCTCCGGAGGGAGTTTCCGTTGTAACCGTAATAGATGCAAGTGCTGCAGATCAATTAGAAATAAAGTATGTGAGATTAGTAGCTTCACTACCAACGAAATTTTTAGATTAAAATACCATCTTGATTGTACTTCGTCATTTGTAATATATTTATTGGAATGCCCGTGTGGCCTCCAATATATAGGCAGAACATCTAGACAATTAAGCGAGCGTATCAACAAGCATCGCTCGAATGTCACAAACGGTTACATGAAACATAGTGTGTCGCGACATGCAGGTGAACATCACAACAAAAGCTTCAGCGGATTTTTGGTAACACCAATTGACTGGGTTCCCCCGGGTAATGGTGATAGACTGAGTAAGCTAAATAAAAAAAGAGATGTTCTGGATGTTTAAATTTAATACATTACATCCAGCGGGCCTAAATATCGCAACTGAGGATGTAAACAGATGAGTTACCTTGTATAATCCTTTTGGTCATTCTTAATGTATACTGTTAACTATAAGGTGTATTTTTAGGGAAGGGCCTATATAATTGGTTGAAATGCATGTTTTAAACTATTTAAATTCAATTTATTTTTCATTTTTAATTTGTATAATAGTCAGATAGAAATTTAATGTACCAATATCGAGTATATCATGAACATGGTGGGCTATATTTATATATATATATATATATATATATATATATATATATATTTTTAGGAATGTAATCATATAGATTTTTATGTTTTCTAATTAGAATCATTTTCTAAACTTTTATGTTACGTCCTAGGCAAATATCATCACTATGAATTCTTTTAGATGACTCGTATAGCAGATTGTCCTTTTACGCATGCGCAGAAGTTCATGCGTTCCAGGTTGAACCGCATGACTTCCTTTTATTTTATTTTTTATTCACATTTGCATACTTAGCTATACGACTCTTGATAGGTCGTACCACCTGTCACGGAGCAAAGGTATACGTCCTTCCTCCGGAAAATATCTTGAATCAACAGGGACGCAAGAGGTCGGGAGACAACAGCAATTTATTGTAATCCACAAAGTTAGTAGCCGGCGGCGGTCACATCAACCGTAATAACAATAAGTCCACAGAAGTCACAATCCAATGATAGCTTTGGCTCCTTGGTCCTGTAACTAAGTCCTGGCTCTCTGCAGAGCTGTGCACAGGCCGGCTAACACATACTAACTCCAGCTACAACTATATACTAAGACTGTTACACCTATATCTGTGGGTGGGAAGGGCTGAGTCACAGATCCTTCCCCCCTCACCTATACCAAGGAGAGCAGACTCCCTGTCTACTATGGACAATGCACCATCCAACCTCTTCTTGGAGACACTGATCAGATTATCTCCACCCATTGTCCTCACTGGTCCTCACTAGTTAGAGGTATTTGCATACAATGTGCTAACACACTAGACCCTAATCAGCCAACTACACATTGATGTATATAACAGGTTAGAGAATACATTCCACATGAAATATATATTACACATGGCCTATAGTATGGACTCTAACCATCCCGTGACACCACCGTTTTTTCTTAGCCCGTACTGTTGGTTTCTCTGGTGCGGGCGGAGTGCCCGTGCTCTTGTGGTGATAGAATATTCCGCCGAAAAAAATTTGCACAAAGGCTCGTAACATCTAGCTAATGAGCATGCGTTCCAGCTTGGACCGCATCTTTTTCCTCCGGAAGTGGCACATGGAGCGGTACGGTTAAATAGGCCGAGGCGCTCCGGATAGAGTTTATTTCTTCCTAGCTTGAGTGAAGCTCGATTAGTGAAGGTAAGACAATATTATTGCTGGAATCTTGTTCTAATGAAATATAATAATAGTCACTGAACATATGGGATGTTAAGGATCTATAGTTATCTCGAGTATGAATAATATGATCAATATATAATAGTTTGTCTATGACTAATGATGTGTAATACATCACCTGAGCTTAATTCAGAATTCATATGATATACCTTGGATTTGTTTATAGGTTCTGGGTTTATAGGTAAATGATTTTCTTGCCTAATAACGTCGTGGTCTGTTGTTTTTTTCTTTGACAAGCTAATCTGTTTTTTAAATTATGTCTTTGTATATTCATGTTTTTTATACATATACTATATTTATTGTTTTTAACTAGTTACGCACTTGATAAAGGGTTCCGACCCGAAACGCGGCAACTGTTTTTGCGTTGTGCAATCTTCTTTTTGAATAAATTCCTTTGGACCTGAGAGCGCCGTCCTTTGGTTTTTCCAGATGATAGTCCTATACCTGGTGCATCCCAGTTGCACCTATACTTGCTATTGCTGTAAATGTGGACGTTCAGGTACATCCTGGTAATTAAAGCATCGCTTATTAATCCAAGATGTTCCATGCGTAGGAGTCTTAACTGTGTGGCCAATTGACTATGCGGTCGAAAAGTAAAGAAAGATTATTGGCAGCACATTGCCCTGTCTAAACAAGGATGTGCTGCTGATAGACAGTGCAGCCAAATGGGGGAAAGCCATTGTTATCAGCTTCTCCAGGCTAGGATTGACCATCAGATTGGCTGAGCTGCTTGTGGTTAACCTCTTGTAGTGGAAACCCTTGCCACCCCTGCCACATGAAAAATGTAATTCAGTCTGCAGGCAGCAGGTCATAGAATAAAAGTAGCTGAGCAGATTGATTTGTAGGTTTGTGGGAGAAGAATCGGTATAACCTGTTATTTATCCATTGAATTTTCTACTTTTTCTGTGTTGAGGGGTTGCAAGGGTTGTAGGAACGATGTGATGACGTCACTCACATAGCTCCTGCAGGTCACTGAACACTCCAGGAGAGGAGAAACAGAAATAGGTTGAACGAGGAGAGTATTATATTAAACTTTTGGGGGGACATTAGACTTGGGAGAGATAAAGGGGGACATTAAACTGGGGACAGAGAGGGGCAATTAAAATGGGGGCAGATGAAGGGGGACATTATGTTGTGGCAGATGGAAGGGGTATTAAACTAGTGGTCATTGAAAGGGGCAATTAAACTGGGAATGGGACATTAAATTGGTGAAAGAGGAAGGGGGCATTAAACTGGGGACAGATGGAAGGGGGACATTAAACTGGATGGGCAGATGGAGGGTGACCTTAAATTGAGAGCAACTGGAGGGGGATCATTTCCTGTCAGCAAAAAATCTGAAAACCACAAAAAAAAACTCTCCTAAAACTTCACTTTTAATATGTTAAATATAAAACCTCTGTAGACACCAACTGATAGACACAAAATAATATAGGAGAACCCCCAATATAAAAGTGCAAAATCCCAGATTAATGAAAAAAAAAAGGCAAAAATAAATATATAAAATCACATTCAACACATTTCCTGCTGCTACATTCAGGGTTCACCAAGGAATAAAAATAAAATAATTGGTTACGTGAGCCTCCCCTATTGCTGCAGACATCCCAACCAGCTATCCGTATAACCAGAAGTACAGGCTGCTAAGGTAGTAATGGAGATTCAAGCAATAATGGAAACAAATATCTAGGAAAACTCCTATTGGATAGAATCAGAGGTAATAATCTAACACAGCGATGATTGAATCCTCTCATTAGATATATAAAAGCTAACTATAATACATAGGTATAGCAGATAGTAAACCTGAATAGAGGTAGTAAACCTACATATGGTATTTTCCAATAAAGCTATAGTACAAATACCTGCTATTATAAATAAATCACCCACCCCATAATACTATTACTCCAATGGTTTTGATACTCCTCTGAACTCTAGTGGTAGGGCTAGAAGTACAGGTGGACATCCAGCCTTCAAACTTTACACCATCTGGGTGGAGAGCATGAAACCTATGTGTCTGAAGAGATGCAAGCAGCTCCATGTCCTTCTTAGCATAGGAAGAACTGCGATTTCAATAGAAAAATAATATACTGAATCTTTTCACACACAACTCTACATCAATCTGCTCTGCTGCTTCTGCTCTAAATATAATATGCTGCCAACAGATTGAACAGCATGCTTGATGTGACAGGTTCCCTTTAAGGTTCAATTCACACACAGTGGGGGAGTTTTATCATGGGTGGGATTTTTAAAGTCCGATATGCAGGAGTCTTTCCCATAGTCTGCATCGTATTTATCACACTCTTTAAAAAAAAAATTGTATCCTGGAGTCAATTATTTTTGTTCCGAAATGTTGCTGTTAATGTGTTTTGTGACTATTTAGGTTTAGTCCCCGTGTTGCGGTAACACAGCTTTTTTTAGATGCAGATTTTGCTTCAGTTTTTTGAGCCAAAGCCAGGAGTAGATTGAGCAGAAGGGAGAAGTACTTCTGATATATTTCCCATTCCTTTTGTAGTCATTCTTGACTTTGGCTCAAAAAAATGCAGCAAGCTGTGTTTCCGCAACGTGGGGACTCGGTCATAGGCTAAGGCCCCATGGGCCGGAAATGCTGCGCTAAAGCGCTGCGGGAGCAACTGCAGTGGGAACGCATCGCGGTTCTTCCAGCAGCACTTTGAACAGAAAGATTGAGAGTTTTCCTCCGCAGACTTTGTCACCATTATATCTATGGGAAAGCCGACGGCGTTTTCGTAGATACAATTAACATGCTGTGATTTCCAAAACTGCGTCGGTTTTGAAAATCGCAGCATGTTCGCGCTGCGGATTTTAACGCATCTACTTTGCTGTTCCTGCATAATGCCGCGTTTTTGCCCACGGCGTTTCCGGCCAATGGGGCCCCGGCCTTAAAATAGTAGTAGATAATTCTAATGTTTTTCAGCTCAACAGGCCACCATTGCCCAATTTCCCACAAGCCTTTCAAAAGTGAAGTGGGTGGTCTAAAAATGCAAACTGTTGCAAGTTTTTGGTACAGAAAACTGGAAGAAGTCAAGCTCTCCGCACCCCAACCCAACCCCTCTGCTATGATTGATGTCTTTTAGTCTTAGTCCAGCTATTGCTTTGACATTAGTAAGTGAATATGTTCCCTTTTAGTACTGTATGGCAATTATGAAGCAAAAACAGGTTTATTTTGTCTCTTCAGTAGTTTTTATTTTGCATGTTCAAAAGAGTAAGCACATGGATTGTTTCTACTCGCGTTCACAGATCTGATTCCTCTTTCCCTTTTTCAGTAGTTCTTATTAATTCCTGCTGTGTTAGTAACATCCTCAGGGACAGGGGGTTATGGCCCAGCCTACTAGAACATTACAGTTTCTGCTATCTTGACAACAGCTTATGACAACTGACTAGCAAGTTCTGTGGTGATTAAAGATCTCTAAAACCATGGAAGGCGTAGGCATTACTGTCACAATGTGGGTGGTAAAATGCCAATACGTACACGTGTCTGAAAGCAGGTTTGTTTTCCTTTTTCTTACAGAAATATGCTCTTTAATGTCAATTTTTTTTTTTCCTCCGTCCACTATGAGGCCTTTTTTTTTTTGTAGGATAAATTTTATTTTTAAATGCCACTATAGGTTGTTTCATATAGTGTATTGGTAAACTGTAGAGAAAACTATTTGTGGAATTAAGTGTGAGGAAAAAACACAATAGTTTTTGAGTTTCGTTTTTATAGCGTTCATTGTGCATTAAGAATGATGTGTCATCACTTTTTGACAACCATACAGTATATACTCGAGTATAAGCCGACCTGAATATAAGCCGAGGCCCCTAATTTTGCCACAAAAAACTATGAAATCTTATTGACTCGAGTATAAGCCTAGGGGGGAAATGCAGCAGCTACTGGAAAATTTCAAAAATTAAAATGGTTGCAGTTTTTGGGTGCAGTAGTTGCTGGGTGCTAGGGAAGGGGAGGGGGTGTTTTGGTTGTCTGTCTGCCCCTTCCCTGAGCTTGAGGACTGAGGTTTTTTTTCCCCCACTTGGAATTCAGCCTGGCTGAATATAGGGTATCTGCAGTGCTCCTATTAACCCCTTCCCGACGGAACAGGAGCACTGCAGATGCCCTATATTCAGTAGACCGGGCACTTTCAGACACAGGGATACCTAATGTGTGTGTTTCATAGTAATTTTCTACTTTTATATGTATTCTAGGGAAAGGAGAGATTTAGAACTTTTTTTTTTTTTTTAAACTTTTTTTTTCTTTTCACTATTTTATGGGAGATTCAATACATTACTATTGCGGCGGGTCATAGACCCCCCCCCCCCCCCCCCCCCAAAAAAAAAAAAAAAAAAAAAAAGTTTTTTTTTTTTTTTGCTTGACTCGAGTATAAGCCGAGGGGGGCTTTTTCAGCACAAAAACTGTACTGAAAAATTCGGCTTATACTCGAGTAATTATTTTACACATTCATCAGCATTGAAAGATATGCAGATTTGGGAAGCTTCTAGCTCCAGTCTGTGGCATGTGGGATGGGCGTAAAATCCTGTTTGAAAACAAAGTTCTTTTTTAGCCACATGAAAGCTGGGATGATTTTGCAATGCCTTCTGCTCATAGGGCCAATTGGCCCTTGTTCTAAACTGAGGGACAGAATTCTTGAGTTGAGACCTTGGTTTATCAACCTGACAGATTGCTATGTGCCTGATCTGAAATGTTGGCAATGTTCAATGTTTCATGTTCTGTTGGTTGGAAGTAAAACAAGGAACTGGAATTGCATCACATGATGCACAGATGTGAAACTGCACAGACGGATCATCTGATTGGAAAAATAGAATGTAGTGATCTAGTCTGTACTGCAAGTGAAATTGGATTTCACGTCTCAAGTCTAGGGTAGCAAACGGTGTCAGAAAGCATTTGCACATATGCATAGATCCTGTGATGTCCATAATTTCAAGACTTCCTTTTTGGTGTTGCAATTTCGTGTAAAGGAGAATTTCCATCTGTTGAGTTGTGTGAGGGCCTACTTTTTTTGCAGGGTAAATTCTATAGTTTTTATTGCTACAATTTGTTGTATGCAGTAGGTACGGAAAGTATTCAGACCCCTTTAATTTTTCACTCTGTTTCATTGCAGCTATTTGATAAAATCAAAAAAGTTCATTTCTCATTAATGTACACTCAGCACCCCATCTTGACAGAAAAAAACAGAAATGTAGGTCTTTTTGCAAATTTATTAAAAAAGAAAAACTGAAATATCACATGGGCATAAGTATTCAGACCCTGTGCTGTGACATTCATATTTAAGGGTTAGTTCACATCTGCGTTTGGTAATCCTTTCGGGGAGTCCACATGGGGACCCCCCCCGAATGAAATACCAAATGCATTGTCAGGCGGTGTGCAGTGAAAGCATACGGACCCCATAGACTATAATGAGGTCTGTGTGCTCTCTGTACAGTATCCACACGGAACATGTGGACAGAAAAGTGGATCATGATCTACTTTCATGTGCCCATGATTCGTGCGCGCAGCGCGCGGAAAGCACATGGACCCCAGTATAGTTTTCCGAAAAATATGTGAAAGCTCTCGGCTATCTTGCCACATACTTTCATATATCAAATTACTCCTTGCCCCCACCACCCCTCTTTTTCTTTTTTTTTTTTTCTTTTTTTTTTTGGGGGGGGGGGGGGGGAATAAAAAAAAAAAAGCAAACGGCAGTCTGTTTTCCAGAAACTCAATATGAAATCCTCCTCATGTCCACAGTGCGTTTTTCAGGACATTAGGCAGAGCACCATCGTATCTGTAGATGGCACAATAGATGCACAATTTCCTTGAAAGAAAATGTTTTTAGAAATGAGGCTCGAGTACAATGGAAGTATGCCAGAGTCTCAGTGTGAATTACTGCCTACTGCTTCCCCTGTATACTTGACTTGCAGCCTCTTCCTATCCCACAGCTGTGATTTTACTGGTTGAATTTCCGCACCCACGCTTGGCATTTCCCATCTTGAACCCTTGGAGGCTCTGGCAGGAATCCCATTGCACTTGAGCCTCATTTGCCTATTTCTTAAAGGGGCTCTATCAGCAAAATCATGCTGATAGAGCCCCACATGTGCGTGCATAGCCTTTAAAAAGGCTATTCAGGCACCGTAAAAGTTAAATTAAACTACCCCCCGTTTTAAAATAATACCTTAAAAAAGAATGTTCTCTACTTACGGAACGTGCACCCTGGGCGGGCATTCAGGGTGCGCCGTCTTCTTCTTCCCCGCCTCTTCTTCATCTGACGTCTTCGGGTCCCGTCCTCCTCCGGCGCTTGCTCGCGGACACTGATATAAAAAAATAGCCCAGGCGCATGCGCAGTAGCACGCGGCCTCTACTACGGCTACTGCGCATGCGCCCGGGCTATTTTTTTTTATCAGTGTCCGCGAGCAAGCGCCGGAGGAGGACGGGACCCGAAGACGTCAGATGAAGAAGAGGCGGGGAAGAAGATGAAGACACACCCTGAATGCCCGCCCAGGGTGCACGTTCCGTAAGTAGAGAACATTCTTTTTTAAGTTATTTTCAAACGGGGGGGTAGTTTAATTTAACATTTACGGTGCCTGAATAGCCTTTTTAAAGGCTATGCACGCATATGTGGGGCTCTATCTGCAGGATTTTGCTGATAGAGCCCCTTTAAAGAAAAAAAAAAGCTTATTCAAGGAATTTGAGCATATATTAGGCTATGTAAAGATATGATGGTACTCAGCATAATGTCCACCTTATCCTCTGGATAGCGGATAAGGCTATGTTCACATCTGTATTGCCACGTCCACCAATAATCAATGGAGGAAAGTGTCTTGCACCAAGGACTTTTTCCTCCACTGGTTTGTTTAAAAATGACTGACTCCATTACAGGCTCTGTGTGTAGCCGCTGCTTTAGGGCCCATTCACACGGAGTATACGCTGGCTGATTCTGAATGTGTAAATGTTCCAAATCATCAGCGTTTAAAACAGATCCCATTACTTGCTACGGGAGCCGGCATACTTGTGCTCCCCATAGAAATGAATGGAAAAAAAGCAGCCCATTCATTTCTATGGGTTGCGCACGTATGCCGGCTCCCATAGAAAGCAATAGGATCCATTTTAAACGCCGCTGATTTGGAATGTTTACACGTTCAGAATCAGCCAGCGTATACTCCGTGTGAAGGGGCCCTTAGTGGCCCACCTCTGCATTGTTTAGGTCTCCTGAGGGACCCGAGCAACAAGAGACAAGGCTAATGTGAACCTAGCATTATGTGTAATTACTAGAATATCCCTGTATACCCTATACATCTGGTGTCATATGAAGGATCCGAATCTCCTCTTTCATATAATACTAGGGTAGCAGTTCTACCTCTTATTAGTTGAGAAGATTTCATTTGAAAACACAGTTTGATTTGCTATCATTTCTGTGTAGCTTTTTCAAATCCTTGCTGTCTTTTTAACTGGGGATATCTTCGGAAACTATGCAGGTATAGCTACGACCTTGTTGTCATATGAAAGATGAGAATATATTTCTATGTTTTATAATGACTGACATAGACGTGCTTGAAGTGACCCCTCCGGCCTCTGCTTCTTTGCATTAAATCTGTATCCCCCCCCCCCACACACACACACACACAAACACATAGGGGACTAACAATTGTTTTTAGGGCAAGATTTGCCAGAAAGGAGCCAAAATCTATTAATACAGTATGTTATCAAAATTGACACATTCTGTCAGAAAATCAAAAGTTGTTTGAAAGTTTAGGTACTTGCTCTCTCTCGATGCTTCTTCATCACAATTATACAATTGATTCACTTGCCTTGGACATTCGAGGTGTTCATTTCCTTGGCAGTGCATCTTCCCTGTTTAGGTTATGGATTGTGTTTTTGTAGTTTTGGGGGTTTTTTGGGTCACGTTTGGACCATGATTTTTGTTTTTTAGCCATTTGCCTGCCCCCTTTCCAAATAATGAAGCCTATAGGATGACACCTAAAAAAGGCAGATGTTGGGCATGCTTCAAAAATGCTTTTCAAAAAAAAAAAAAAAGGCATTGGCCCTAAAAAAAAATAAATAAAAATAAAATCCCCCAAACATTTGACTATTGGCAGTGCATTTCGTGGTTTTTATTTGTGGCGTAAAAGACAGTTCGTTCTTAGTTTTTCGGTTGCATATAGCAGTGCAGCTAGTTGCGTTCTCTTCTAGCTGTGAGGCTGACATTGCCAGTCACGCTGTTTGGAGCTTTGTACACTATACTCCTTTGCCAGATCCCGGCAGGCTTCCTTGCATAGGCAAAGCAGCATGACAAATAATTAGATTAAACATCCTGTAAAACAAATGGCCTGGGTGGGACCGTTTCTTACTTCCATGTGGTATTCATGTTATTTGCCTAGGGGTTACGGTAGGTGTCAGCACTTTGTGTTTGCCCTTTGTAAGAGATATGTATGTGGAGTCTTTCTGTTGTGCAGTGTCCAGAATTGTTCGTCACTGCACCTGTATACCTGTATTGACAGACGGGTGCTCGGTTGCCCTGTTTTGATTGTATTTCAGTATTCCTCACCATTGTTAGGTTCCCTCTTTCAGTTAGGATTGCAATTTCTGACTTTTCTTTTTCTGTAGATCATGTTATAACTGTGACAGTATTTGACTCCAATATATCCTTTACTGCTGTATATACCATTTGCTCGCTTACATCAATACCTGTAGACAAAGAGAAACAGTGTAATTTCATTATGGGAAATGCACTCGCGGCTTAGAACCAATATCATGGGTTGCCTATTGGTATATTTGGAACCTGACACCATAGTTACATTGTTTTATAAAGCTGTATTGTCCTCTACCTGCCCTAAATGTGCAGTTCTAGGAAGTGTTTCTATAGGAAATGTGATCCTTATGCTACATATAGTTGTATAGCATTGTCAGTGGTATTAAAATGTATTCTAGAGTCCCAGGGCATACAGGCATCTGGTCCACATTCTGTCACATAATATCTGACACCATACCAAATTTGAGTTTCTCAATATATATTACTTGTGATGTGACATCATTGACAAATAGGCCATGTTAATTGATCTGCCCACATGGGCAGAGACTTGAAGCTCCTGCGCCCCATTGCAGAATCTGTAATGGGTCCCTTACCTACCTTGAGCCACGTAGAATAGTTGTATATTTTATATGGCAGAGGACCCTTTCAGGGTCTGGGGCCCGATAGCAACTAGTGACAGTGCAAACGGGTGGGTTATTTTTTGGTGCTACCCTACAACCACAACGAAGCTGAGGACAAAAAGATGCTACAGATTTGTTTTTACTTTAGTTTTTACAAATTTTATTTAAATATATAGAGTAATTGGATTAGTATTTTTAGAGATGAGCGAGTATATTCCATCGAATACTTCCCCTGCATAGTTATTGATGTAAAAAAGCTCCAGGGAAGGTGGGAGGGTTATCAAATTTTTACTGCCCCTCCCACCCTCCCTGGTGCTTTTTTACACCAATAACTATGCAGGGCAGGTATTCGATCGAATATACTCGCTCATCTCTAGTAGTTTTCAAAACTGTGCAAAATATATGAAGAAAATCTGAATTTGGGTAGATAAAACCATTTCAGATATTAGTGCTGCCGCTTGCCATGTCCATACTGCTTCAGTGGCCCACACTATGTGAAGGTGCATGTGTTCACTCCTGTAACTATTGGCTACATTTTCCCTGTCCCAGAGTGCCCCTTTTAGATTTTTAGGTCTGTGAGGCTCGTCCTTTCAGTTCAGCTGTTGCACTTTGTTGAGCTTTTTATAGGACTGGCTTCACTTAGCAGAAGCAAGTAGCCTCGAACAGGTGCAAGCAAATGAGTAATGCACCACTCCTGAATTCTTCTCTTTTTATTTCTTCATGTATCTGTACTGTACCAGATCATATCTGTGACATTTTTACCTTCAGTCTGCGTATGTTCACATTCTGTCAAGATCTTGTTAGACGGCCAAACCTAGATTCCAGGTGCAGTGTCCCAGTCACTGTGTGTTCTATAGAAACAGCATGTCCCTCCTCTTTTTCCTCACCCTCCTATGCCGGCGCTGGCAGTAGTTTCTGGGTGGGTCAATGTCATTAGCTGCAGTTATTTTTAAAGTCCTAAGAGGTGAGGGTTGCCGTGCAAAGACAGAAAGAGGGCGTTTGTTTGTAGACCTGACATCAAAGTGTACTTTTCTGATGACTGACTGCAGCAGGTAATCTTTGCAGCGTCACTCGGGCACACAGATTAGAGACAGCCTCCTGGTATTCATGAAATATTATTGCCATACATCTTCCAGGCTTGTGGCGTTTTCTCTATCTCTGCTGATTCTTGTGGACTTTGGAGTTTTGGACTTGGATAAGCAGTTTTGATTTGTGAGCGCTCAGCTAAGCAATCATTTTCCACTTGCCTTTTCAGGATAATATTAATGTTTTCTTGCGGGCCTGTGGGAAACTTGGACTGAAAGAAGCTCAACTTTTTCACCCTGGCGATCTTCAGGACTTATCAAATCGTGTGACTGTCAAGTAAGTTCCATTCTCTATTACTGTATGATCACTTTGCCTTCTCTGGAAGGTGACTGAGTACTAAGTGAATGATAATTGGTCAGAGTGACAGTAGCAGAGCAAATACGCTTTACTAAAGCCGTCTCTATTTGTTTAGTTAGTAAAGCAGAGGAGCTAGTCTGACCTGTATTGTACTGATTTTTCGCATATCCATGCTGCTTAGTAGAACAGTACAAATTCACTTTACATAGGTTTTTGTAGTACATGGGACTCCAGACTTTCTGTCCACTTTATGTAAGTATTGTAGAAATATTTCTATGGGTCAGAATTGTAGAATGAGAGATGGCAATTGGTGACAAGCGTAGATGTACCAGTGCCATACCTTTATGCCTCCAGCTAGGCAACCACAAAATAGTGTGAAGAAGTGATAAAGGATACTGTAAATTTGGTACCTAGGTGTGTATGGCTTTTTATTTTCGAACATGCTACATGCTGAACACTGAACATGCTATGTGATTTCCAAATGCACTCTTATATTTCACTGGTATTGCTATGCAATTGTACAGACCTGTAGAGTCTTGTGGACATGTGGAGAATTCATGACAATTGTGAGATTAAAGCCCCATATGATGCAGCATGCTTGCAAATCTGTGCTTGTACTGTCACATTATATACACTTGGGCCACATGCGCACAACCATGCTGGGTTTTGCTGTATGCAAAAATGGATTCAAATGTCACAAAACAAAGAATTTCCAGTAGATCATCCGCAATCCTGGATCTGCAATGAAGTGTATGATCCCATACACTTGTATAGGCGAGTATGTGCTACAAATACAGACTGGAATAGGACCCGCTCCGTATTCTGCGGATAGTGTCTACGGCCTTATCTATAAAAAAAGAAATGGACGTAAATGGTTCTATAGAGGGTCTGTATGCTATCCACAACTGCGGACAACATACTGATAATAACTACGATAATTTCCATGGGGACAAAGGGTATTTTCACACGATTTTTATGCAGCTTTTTGTGCATATTCAGTGCTGAATTTGGCATCTTTTTTTAAGCACGTAAGTGCACTGCCGTAGATTTTAAATCTTTATTAATAAGCGGCATGTAACATATTGAATCAGAAACTGCAATGGGTTCTTACACTATAGATTACCTGCAAAGGGGTCAGTTCTGTGTGTGGAGCCATGGCAGAAACCTTAGCGTCAGCCACAGATTTCTGCTATTCAGACAAATATACATGCTTTGTGTATGTAGACTTAGCACTAGTTATGTGTTAATGTCTGTTTTATTTCCTATTACATTTCTACTGTTTTGTTTCATTGGTTCTATATGTGATTTATTCCTCAAAATATGTCAGACTATGGAAATTTGGTCCTAAGATCTGATCTCTGGCACTGTCTATTTAAAGGGGGCATTATTTGGTGACATGCAGACATTTATAGGTTGCCATGTAGACAAATGTGTACATAGAAATATAATTGTATATATATTGCATCCATCAAGCGGCCACATGTTTATCCCCTGCGTGTGCTTCCTGAAGAGTTTGCTGGAAATACTACATGTACGGATATTGATCTGCAATAGTGTTAGGGAACAGCATAGGAGGCTTTGTTTCATGCTGTAGCTGTGTATGTTTCACTGAGCTAGAAATAGAAAGTTTCTGCCTTACCTGTTTTTATAGCAGACTATAATTATAATTCTCATGAGAACTGCATGTTTTGACAGGTTACGTAATATATATATTAGCTATAGTACATGTAGCAATTGTGACTAGGCCATATAGAAGAGAGGCTGCTGAAACCATTTCTCTAGTAAACTCCCAACATGGGCGGCTTTCCCTTACTACATGTTATTAGTAATACTAAAGTCTTTTTACCTCTCATTTTTCCATTTCATCACCGTTTTCTAATGCCATAAATTATGAGCATTAAAAGGACACGGGCTAAGAATAAGGCCAAGAGATCCCAAATGCTTTACCAGATCTAGTTAGCCCCCCCATGTAGGATCTAGTTTTGTACTAGGGGCTACGGTTGTATAGCAATGGCTGCGTACTTCATTTGAGGGTCCCATTATGCTGCTCATGTGCCTTAAGTATGGCTACACATCATTTCTTAACGCTGAATTGTATATTGCTGTTTAATGTAGTATCAACATATACTGTATTTTCTAGCATTGTACAACTGTGTATTTGTACATTAAATCCTGCCCCCCTTGGGGCTTAAAATATTTTTCTGTAACAGAAGGCAAACACACACCCTATGACCAACTGCATAGCAAGCCAATTACCATGTTGTTAGTGTAGGAGGAAACCACAGAACTTGGATTAAACCCACACAGACACGGGAGAACATTCAGACTCCTCAGGTGTGTATGGTAATGGTAACTCACTTCCATGCACATTCTCGTTTGTTATTGTGATGTCACATTTCATTTTTGTAGAGCTCGCCTCTGTCATGTGCAAACAGCCCCTTTTTATAGATCACGTAGTGAAAAGGGGTGTCTATGAACGTGGCTGGCCATACTAGCTGAGACTTTAAGAGTAGCTTTGAGTTGTGGCCTAGCAATAGGGTCTTATGTGTATAGCAAGATGCTGTATGTATATGTTACATGTGGGAACTCAATAGTTTTTTCTGAGGGAGGTTCCCATACATAATTATGCCAAACTGGAGCAATTCTGGAGTAATTCTTCATCCCGTGTAATGTATAATTGTATAATTACCCAGATTTCCGGTAATTGCAGATTGCTGACTGCAGCAGGTTTGTCTTATAGACCCATTGTTTGTGGCCTAGGTTTCTAGTCAGACAGGTGCATTGTGCTGAACCATGGCTGCAGTGTGTACTTGTACCTTCATGTCAGCGTAATAGATCCGCCAGTACTGCTGCTTTACTGCCAATTGGAGTTTCAACCCACCTTCACAAGACTTCTCAAAGTATACCAGGTCACTACAGCCAAGGAAGAATATATTGAGTTTGGTTACAGCTAATGATAATGCATTTATGTGCACAGTTTCCGCTACTACATATCACGTTTTCTAAAATACATCTAAGTAGTACAGCGAATGCAACTAAATCACTTGTGTTGTAAAAAAAAGTCTCTGATCCCCATCTTTGTGTAACAATTCTTGTGAAACTTCATTAACAAATACATGTTGATATTGGAGTAAGATTCTTTTCTGCTATCCTAGCCCTCATTATGATGGCTACTGCTTATTATCAGAGAGCTAATTGAATGGAGGAAAGGCACCCAAGGCCTCAGCCTGTCTGTTTCCTTGTAGTAATCCTGTCAAGGAGTGACATAGTGTACTGTACATGTGCTGTCAGTAGGAAGGCTTGTGTGTCTACTGGTGATCTGGGGTAAGGAAGACCTTTTTATTGTAGAAGGGTCATACTAATGCTTAGGACCCTGGGCAGTCGCAGTCATGAGCAATGCCCTTAATGTTTGCATGGTTACAAATAACAGCAGAGCTGGATAAATATAGAATAGACATGAGATACTTTTAGAAATGACTCCAAAGGATTGTTTCAGTCCAGATGCATGTGTCCATCAGGAAGATGTCTGCCCTATTTGCAGCATAGCTGGTTTCCTTTCCATAGTATGCGTCCCTTTCTACAAGTTTGCTCTCTACATCAAAATGAATTTGACATGCTTAGTGTTTTTGTGAAGAATGGACTAACCAAGATGTAGGAGATAAGAAACATTGTAATATATCTTGATGTTAAATAAATGCTTTTTTCTTCCCTTATCGGGCTGTTTACCTGTTCCCCTCCTCTTGCTATACTGATTTTTACATCACCAAAGCATTGATCAATATCCAAGTCACCAAAAACTTACTTGATCTGACAGTCCATTATTACAAGCAGAGTACCAATGACTAATGTTTAAGACGATCAAACATAAATATCCAAAAAAGTTCTATTTTTGCACATAATTGTGGCTGTTACAAGTAGTGTAGGGGAACCTCCAAGTGTGTTTGTATTTGTGCACACTAAAAACCACTATGGTTGTGTGAAGGAGGCCTTAGGCTGATCCTGCAACTAAATAGAAACTTTATTCACATCAATTCTGGAACTAAACAAATACTTTATTCACATTGGTGCAGATCAGTACTTTTTGTATATCCAGTGTGACAAGGGGGATATTTCTGAGTCAGAGCAGATTTCTAGTTACTGTGAGCAGGGTATGGAAGCTAATCTTCAACTACCAGCTCAGAGAGAACTGCAAACTACAGATGTGCAGAGGAAAACTGCTAAAGTTGCAGTCGCTTATGTCATATAATGTCCTGAAATAATGTTACTCCTCATGTACACACACTATACCAGTGGCTTTTGCTAAAGGTCAAGGTGCGATACTCATACATTATAGTTATGTGCCTTCCCAGGAGCCATCAAAGTTAGAACTTATTATTGGTGTATCAGGAAAAAAAAAAAAAAAAAAAAAAAAAAAATATATATATATATATATATATATATATATATTTGCTCTGGGCTACTTGGATAGGTAAGGGGGTAGGTGGTTGACTTGTGTGGTCTCATTGGGAGATAAGTAGAGCTACATCATCTCTAAGGAATGCCAGAAGTATCAGGCTTTTACTACTGGTTTCTGTGCCTTTATATCAGCAGAACTCAGGTATCCGCAAGAATGGTATTTATGGAGGTGGCAAATAATTTATTTACCAGTAACTGACAAAGTGACCCTTCAGCTCATATAAAAAATAAAAATCCCAGGACTGAGGAGTCAAGAAAGTAGGGCCCCAGAGTATGAGTCAGAAATAAGTTACTGACTTCAACTCTGGAATCAAAATTAAAATTATTACTTAATTTTAATTATATCAAGCAATTATCTATAGTATATAATTAGATGCATAGTTGTTGCATATTTACTTCTGTAGGAATTCAGCCCCTGGCTTTTTTAATGACGTAGAGCAGCTATTTTGCTTCTGACTGACCTTGGCTGTCAGCCATTTATGAAGGAGTCGATGGTTTGTACTACTGACTCCAGCCATGAATAATTCGCACTATGTGTATAAAGCATAGTATAAAATACATGCTACCCTACCTTTTAATATTTATGGAGCATTTCCTCAAATTCCCATTTACCTCTTCATTTCATCTGAGACGCTCCCTCCTGTTCTCAGCTGGACTGTCCAAGATCAGGAGTGTCTTAGACTACAGAGCACAGTGTACACAGCTTGGTTGGAGACGTTCATGGCTGTTTTACAGAAACGAAGAGGGAACTGGAAGAATCATAAAAAATAAGGGCATTAGTTATTTATATGGTACATTAAATAGGGCATTTCATGTCCCTCCAGCATTGGTGGTGTTATATACTGATGGAAAGCTGACCGTGCGCTGAATTCAGCTCACTGTCAGCTTTGCCAGTATCTGCCCCAGTTTCAGAGAGAGTGGTGCTGTTATTTTCGGCACCAGTTTCACTGCACTGTCAAAGGGGCCGACCTCACAGCTCAGTGTCATCGCTCGACTATGAGGACTGGTCATCTGGGTGGGGAGCGGATCCTCACAACCCAGATATGATGCAGAGTTGCGAGTCCAGCCCCTCTGACAGTGCAGTGATATCAGTATGGGAAACCATGGCACCAATTTCTCTGCAACTGGGGCACATCTGACTTCAGTGCACGGTCAGCTTTCCAGCAGTACATCATACCGCCAATCTTAGGTCCTCTTTAATGTGAGGGTCATCTTCAATCCTTGTTAGTATTGACCTCCCCCAGTGTAATTTGTAAAGCTCTGCCCTTGATGTATTGATAATCTCAGAGATTACTTTATGTTCGTGCAGCTCATGTGACAGCCATATCAGGTTAGAATATTGTGGAATGTCAGGCTCATATTACTATGGAACAACTATTGAGCACTTCTATAAGCAAAGTCAGTCATGTTGTGGGGGATTTCTAAATTTCTACTAATGTTCCCTAAAGAAAAGCGCTGTGGGAAATCTGCACCTTATGCAACTCTTTGCTCTTGTTTTCTGGAAGAAGAAGAATAAATTGAGTTGGTTGTTTGTCCATAGGTGTAAACTGATACCTGTAGCACTAGTGTGAGAATATGAGGTAAAGGAATGTGAACTGCGATCTGAGTGCCCTGATATTGTGTGCCGCGGATTATACCTGGTTCTGGATCGCATGCTGAGATTCTTTTGATCAGCATGTAGTAAATGGTGAAATCATTTATCAATTAATATATATAAACTTTATATTATCTGATGTCATTTATTAAGGAAACAAATTTTACCTTATGACTTGTCATGCTATCCATTATTGCAACCTATAAAACTAGCTTGGAGCGCTATTCCAAGAAAAAAATCCCTCATTATAGACATTGGAAAGCGAGTTATGGGATATATTTATTACACATACATATACTAAAGCTAATTCACACAACCATGTCTAGGCCAGAAAATGTGACGGTCACATGTCATGTGAGTACAGGACAGTAGAGCCATGGCGTTCTGAACCGCTGAGCATTATTGTAGGCAAATGGGTTTTTTATAACAGGTTAGCCCTAAGATGGTCAAATTCTGCCTATAATCGCACCAGAATAAAGTAAAATAAAAGGGTTTAATAAAAAAAAAGAGGGATCATGCTTAGTTACAGATTGCAAATGATTTGCAAATGATGCAAAGTGTTTCACTTGTTGAAAAAGGGAGGGGGAGGGGAGGTTATTATGCACTAATATACACGTATGTTGTTCAATGACATCCAGAGGTTGCTGGGAATCCTCATGATCTCAACTGAAGCCGACTAATAAAATAGTTTTATAGTACCTTTGTGTGTGTCTGGGCATAACATGACAGTTTATTGGAGAACAGGAAATTGTAGGAATGTTAAGCAAATGATCAGTAATAGAAATTATCTGTAGATGGACAGCAAGGAATACATACAGACTGGTCAGTAACCCATTAACCCTGTCATATCACATCCATAGGACATTATGATTTTATGGAAAAATGTCATATTACAATCATAAATCAGATGTTTGCTTTGCTGCGCAGCCTGCTTGCCAGTTCACCAGTGAAGTCGCTGATCTGGTGATTCAGTATTTTCGTGTATAAAGCTGTTCTAATGCTGCAAGGAATTCTCCCACCAAATGACAGCAAGTAAATAGCACCTCACTGTAAGGAAATCTATTTCTCGAAAATAATACATGCAGAGCTCTGCATTTCCCGCTCTATCATGTGCTGCACTTATATAGGGTCACCTAAGCCTAGGAGACCTGGGTGTCCTGTTGTGTACAGAGGGAGGTACTTGCCCCAGTGCAGAATCCGTTGTATGCGGTGGTATGCCATAGACTATAAGGGTCCATTCACACAGAGGAAAATGGTGAGGAATTAGGTTTGGAATTTCAGCGCTGAAAAAAAATCCTCCCATTGACTTCAATGGGTTCGTTTTTCTGCTAGTAGAAAAAGGAACCCATTGAAGTCAATAGGAGGTTTTTTTTTTTCCAGCGCTGAAATTCCACACCAAATTCCTCACTATTTTCCTCCATGTGAGTGGACCCTAATGGGGTCCATGTGGTTTCCGCAATAAACATGCAAAGAAAAAAGTCCTGCAAGCAGCACTTTTCTCTCTGCATGTTTCATACGGACTCCATTGCAGTCTACGGGGTCCGCAGATTTCCCCGGTAACCGCTTTTTAATGCATAAGCGGGCTCCCCGACGGAAACCAAAACGCAGATGCTTCTGGCCTGAAGCTTGTATCCCGATATTTTAATGCTAGTTTCACTTTTATAGGTTAGCACAAGTTTAGTCAGTAAATACACACATGGGTTTCTGCTGCTAAGAGTGAGTCTGTTCTGATCAGTAGTGTAGCACATTACTATGGGATAGCTATTTTAGGGAGCTCTTCAGAGTCATACACAGTATAGTACACATGCTGCATTTTTTCATTGCAGTACTGTCAGTTATATGAAGCAGAACTGAGAAATAATCTGCTGGCTTTATGTTCTGATTTTTAGCTGCCATGTAGATTTCTTGTACCAGGTAAGTGGACACTGAGAGCTCTATTATCTTGGGGACGAGCACAATATGCCATACACCATACACATTCCATACTTTATCAACACAGTTATAAATACCCGCAATAGGACTGGTATCTTTCTGCAGTGATGGGACGCATGTACTTTGTGTTTGTGTGGTATCATAAACATATCATACTAAACTTAATTGACCATATATCATTGTGTACTTTGACTAAAGTTTGCAAACAACTTCCCCTATATAATTATCCAAATACTTTCCATAATGTAAAATATAAGCATAAAGGTTGCATGACACTTGAACGTCTGCTTATAGCTTAGTATTTGGTGGCACAAGCCTATGGTTTCGGTATTGGACAGGATACAGATGATCTACATTCCTGATACTTGAAGCCACACATCACTTTGGTATTTTTTTTGTATGTGTGTGTTAAAGTGGCACTCCTATTTGTTTCCAGTTATTGCATTGCTCTTGTGGGCGGTAGATTGGTTTAGAGTTACATAACACAGTAACCCTGTCATTACTGGAAATGTACATCTTGCACCTCGTCTATGTATAGTATTTACATTATGTGCGTGCATATTAATGGGGGACATAAATAAATACCAAAGGGGGTTAGAGAGAAAAAGAAAGTTCTAGAATCTGTGAACTAGCGAGAAGGCAGCAAGGTTAGAAAATAGAGATCTTACTCATAGTGACAGGTCACCCACAATATAAATTGTGATTTACATAATAACTTTGTTTCACGTTGCGAAAGTCTGCATGCTATTTAAACACATATATGTATTACCAGTGGAGATTCCCTCTAAATTCACCTGATCGCTATAACCTGCTTTGCTCTCTTCACTACTATTTCGCTGCATATCAAGGTGACCTATCACAATCCAGCCAAAACCAGGAACAGCAGAAAATACAGCTCCAGGGAACAAACACAGAGAATTTTTTCAGGGGTGGGAGCACTGCTGCAGTTTTTAAGGCCAAAGCCAGAAGTAATAAAATGTATAATTCCTTCATTTATATTTTTTGTTCCTTTTGTTACTTCTGTTTCTGGCTTACAAGACCTTCATCAAAACCACCATGGGGGTTTTAGATAGCCATAAGAGGATCCAATTTTTCCCAAGCTTAAAGGGGTTTTCTTGACTTAACAGTTGAAGACCTATCCGTGGTCTCTTCACAGCTCAGTCACATTCAAGTGAATCGCTTTGAGCTGTGATATCGAGCACCATTTTAGTAAAATGGATGTCACTATGCTTGGTTTTGTGTGAAGAGCCTGCTGTATCCTTGTGAATGCTGCTGTCTCTTCAACAGCTGACTGGCGGAGGACCAAGGTGTGAGACCTCCACCCAATCTTCAGTCGATAACTCTTAGCCTAAAAGATAAGGCCTCAGATGATAAACTCAGTCAACTCATTTTAACTCCAATACTTTTATTCCCCATGAAATAACAATGTTGAATCATCTTTTCTTTGAACTGTTTCATCAGTCCTTTGGTATTTCCTCTAGTTGTTAAGGTGTACAGTAAAATCCAACGTATTCATTATCAAATGTAGTGTAGGATATGTTATATACAACCCCATGTCAAATCAAAAGGATGGAATTTGTGCAATGAAGGATATACAATCTCCTGCACTTAATGTCGCTGTTTTGATATCGTAAATCTCCAAGTCTTTGAGTGGTTCCTCTTTGCTTTGAGTTATGGAATGTTACATGTGGACTTCTTTTAGAAACATGTCTCTGGTAGTCTAAACAAGTTAAAATGTCCTTCTTTGAAGGGAGTCTCCCACCTCCACCAAGCAGCTCTAGGAGCACTGTCATTACTGCTCCAGTAGGATGGCTGATCTTATAACACTGGGAGGATCTCTTCCAACTACACAAGGTAGCACAGGCAGGGGATGGTAGGGGTCTGCGTAGCAGGAGCAGTGCTTCTGTTTGTCTCCAAATCTACAAAAGAATCATACATAATAAAGGTACCGTATATGCTCGAGTATAAGCCGAATTTTTCAGCACAGTTTTTGTATTCCAAGTGGGGGAAAAAAACAGTCCTCAGGCTCAGGGAAGGGGTAGACAGACAACCAAAACACCCCTTCCCCAGCACCCAGTAACTACTGCACCCAAAAACTCTGACCATTTAAATTTTTGAAATTTTCCAGTAGCTGCTGCATTTCCCCCCCCCCCCCCCCCCGGCTTATACTCGAGTCAATAAGTTTTCCCAGTTTTTTGTGGTAAAATTAGGGGCCTCTGCTTATATTCGGATTGGCTTATACTCGAGTATATACAGTATGTTGTTTATCACTCTAATGTGTGGTTATTGTTCAATGAGCTTGGAGAAGATGATAGACTCACTACAAATTAGGTTTGCTCTGGTGAAAAAACTGTCAAATACATCTGAGCTTTATCAATGACCCTCATAGTCTGTATAAAGTTTTTTTTGGTTTTTTTTTGGAAATCTCGCCAAAATATCTGGTGATGGATAATCTACCTAAAGCGAGTGCGCAGCTGCCCTACAACAAAGCGTCTTGAAGTGCCTGTAGTAGAGATGTTAAGTTGATGTTGGTTTTGATACCTCTTGTAAAGTTTTAGCTTCATGAAGCTGGGTAGTCTTTATTCAGCGTACTGTAGTTGATTTGTAAACGTTAAGTGATGAAACACAATGCCTTGTAATGTAGCGTGTATTACATGGGAGCATGCACACATTAAGTAAGGAATGATCACTGAACATGTAGTTTCAGACCGCGACAATCCTTAAATTGTTTTGTCACACCCAAGACAACACCTGAGATGATGTGAATCATAAGAAATTACAGGCTTACTATGGTTTGCCAATATGCTATCCTACTAAACGTAACTGGTATAAACAATATATGGGAAAATGAAGCAATTTGACTCTGAAGAGTCTAGAAAATCCTGCAGTATCTTATCAACTTGTCTGAACCAGCACATGGTGTCAAATCAAATTTGCCCTACCTTACCCTGAGATCTCCATATAAAACTACCGCAATATAAACACCAGCTCTGACGTTACAATTCATTTTAATAATTATTGCTAAATTCATATTAAGTCATAAATTTTGCTGCTGTAACATGCTGCCTTCAGATCAGACTACGTTACAGGTTCCCCTTAAAGCATCTCTATATAATGGAAATTGAACCCCGGCGCCTGGGAGGAGGTTTTTCTCTCTTCACAATGTGACCAATGTCTGTAGTTGAGTTGCCTGACCTGGAACCACAAGTGGTATGATACAGTTGTGGCCTAGGAAAGAGCTATCCTAATATAGGTGGTTACACTATTGCCATTGCTTACATACTGCAGCCTATCCAAACAGGATATTGTAAAGTTTTGGACCCCCATTGATCTACTATTTTAAAGTTACCCATTCCCTTATAAACACACTCCAATGACCCATTTGTAGTTCCTGCATTGGTGTCTGTCGTATACCTTTGTACTGTTAGTGCATGTAGCTGTTAGTCCTGTGGATGACAGATTTATTATGTAGTCTGATCTGATTCAGGACTCTGCTTCAAAATAAAATCATTATTCTTAATTATATTGTACGCTTGGCAGCATAGTATAATTAGATGCGTAGCTTATTGCATATTTATTGTCTTAGGAATTCGGTCAGCATTACTGCTTCTATATGACCATGGCTGTCAGCAATTTATGAAGGGCCAAACCTCCGACTCCAACTCCTATAAGCTCCATAACCTTAGTTATTCGGGATGGTAACCTTTTAAGATGCATTTTTATTAAATCTGATTAAAACAGGTTTTATTATGGCCTGGATGATATTTTCTAGTAGTTGATATGCAGCTGATATAGTATGAAGTATGAGGGAGTGCAGATAGCCAAGTCCAAACCGATTGACTAACCCTGCCATTATGGCAGTTGTGTTCATTGTCTTGTGTTGCATTGTGTCGCATGGTAACAAGGTAGGAAACAAGCCATGACACAGTGCCCTCTCCTGCTGATCTGTACTTGACTGAGCTACTTCCCACAAAACAGAAACAATAGTCACTTCATTTTCAGTCAATAAACATGTTTTTATGTGGTATAGAGGGTGGAATAGGTACAAGTTGAAGATTCATACATAAAAGAGAAAACCTTTAAGAATGTTACACATCGCCTGCTCTCACATCTTATCCTATAATTGCATAGAGTAATTCCACTGAAGCCGGGGAAATGAGCATACTCTCTTATGCCAGCTGAGATAATCCTTTTACCCTAGCGCTCATGTGTCTTGTTTGCATATTTGTCCTTGGGGCATAAAATTGCAGTCACTTATCTAAGTCAGGTTCTCTCCTCAAGACGCCTCCAGCCAACTCCTGAGCCGGGAAGCTTGCGGATGCCATTGGCACTGTCATGTCTACTGAAACGGGTTTGTTAGAATATTCTGCTGAACTAATAATACATTCATCTAAGATACAAGTCAGAGGACAAACCACAGCACTTTTCTCTCCGCATTTTTCATGCCAAAACCAAATGGACCTCATTATAGTCTATGGGATCCGTGGGTTTCCTTAGGTAACCACTTTTTATGCGGATTAGGTTTCCGCTCAGGGGACTCCCTGAGCGGACTCAAGTGGACTCCCCGAACGGAAACCCATGCACATAAGTGAACTGGGCCTTAAGCAAAAATGTAATTTTCACCCATTTGCAGTTGGGTTTAAAGTTATACTAAGTTGTTTTATGGGGCAGTGGGACAGAGCTGAATTGCAATAATTGATATCACTGGGTGACTCTGAATGGATATTAGCTCAGTTGCATGATATTGACCAGGTCATGTAAATATGGGGTTCCTTCCCACTTTTGGTCACATGACTTAAATTGTATGAGCGTTACATGGCCCCCTTGGGGCATAACAGTGAAAATGTTCTATTGCGGGTAAGGCCACTTGATGATGATATTTTTTTTTCTTGTTCTTGCAAGATGGCACTTTGTGTCTGTGTTTGGTAGTAGGCGATGTGTTGCGATGTTATTAGATTATGTACCTCTCATAAAAACAGATTAATAACATGGATCTGTACCGTTTTGAGAATTTATTTTACAACTCCACATTTAATACTGGCAAATAGTGTGTCAGTGAGCTATTCCTATACTATATCTAGACTGTATTCCTGCAGTCTAGATATAATGTACTTATTACATAACAGAATGTATGCTTTTTCTCTGACTCACTATTTTGTAGTCTGATGTACCATTTTGTTATGCCACAGTTTATTTTTCTAGGTACAGCACAGGGTGGCATAATGAAAGGTTAATAAAATGGCCTCTGTGTATTAGTGTTGTTACAACTCACACCCTTTCCAATGTAATACTGTGTAACTGTTTAAGTGTGTTGTGAAGAGTTAAAATGAGGGAATTAACCTCTGGGATCATTTAACTTAAGGTTATGTATTATTGTTTGTTACATGTCCAAGGTGTGGTCATACAAGATATGATTGTCTCATGATAAGCCAAGCCGCGCCTGCCAGAGTCATAGAAAAATAAGTTGCAAAAATAATACTGAAGTTCATACTTGGCAGTCTTTGTACATGAGCCCTATAGACACTGTATATGCCTTACATAGCTCACAGTCAAATGAGTGTTTGGCCACCAGCTATTCTTTTTAACACCTCTTTGCACATGCATACTCCGTTTGGCTCATTGGAGAGTCTCCGCCATTTTCATAATGAATGTGACGCAGAGAAAACTTGTCTGTCTGTGCAGAACTTGTTTTTCTGCCGATTCCTCCAGGTGCAGGTGTGAACTTAGCCTAAAATGACTGTCAACTCCAATTCATTCAATGTATTTGAACTCTCTCGGGCTCTGTTTCTATCACATTTACATGTGGGAGAAATACTATTAGTGGCATAACCTCTTTAATATGTGAAAGGATGGCTATAAAGGCCAAAGGTTGAGTCAGTGGGCAAGACCACCACATCTCAGAGTCTGCCATTGCTTACAGTTCTTCCCAACTATTCCCGTGACATTTCTGTAGCTTGTGTCATAAACTAGACCCCACTCTTCCATAAAACTGGGTTTGTTTTTGAAATGGGAAGTTGGCTTAAATTTGGCATATTCATTACAAGAGTGGCAAACAATTATTTCCTGGATTAAAAATGATATCTAAAAGTAACACCTATTGGGAGACAGCACCAAATCTTCTCTTATGATTGTATAGTTCCAGCAAACCACTCTGTTGGAGGGATGTGGACAAGTTGTTTGAAACTTTTAGGTTTGCTTTATGTATGCCTAAATATACCTGCTTGGCAGATGCATGAGAGGACACTCTTGGCATCTGTCAGGGCTAATACCCATTCTTGGCAGATGCATCCAAGGACACTCCATCCATGGCATCAATGGGGCTCGTATGGCTGCATTCATTATGCACATCCTATATATTTTCATATACTTCTAACCATGTTGTTGTTGTTTGGTGACTGTCATCTAGTGGGTGCTAGTACAGAGGGAATCTGTGTATGAGGACACAGTGGACCTTGATGCCTCAGCACTTGTGTTTGTGACCTCTCTTTGTTGGAATAGTGCAGCTTTGAACAGCTTCCATGTATGTTGATGGTTTGCTGAGGTCTGGTATCATTTATAGAGCTCTATAATCCTGTAATCTGCGATTTACACAACGTGACATGTTCTCACCAAATCCATATTTCATTCTGGTTTTAACTTTTATATCCATTTCATAGTAATGTGCAATATTTTATTATATATTATATGACATTCAGAGTATAAAGGATTATTTATGATGCCGTTATCCAATTTTAATATTTGTGAGAGTAGAAAACACATTTTTATCTTTCATTCTTTCATGACAGTTTAGCTACTCTTCTTTTTGGTCTGTGACTGTAATGTGAATATCCACATGATCTATCCACTGCTTCCTCATTGTCACATCATAGCTTTGGTTATGTTGTGGGAGATTGTTCTACGACCCCTATATCCCTTAGCTACCCTTATTTTTGGGCTGTGACTGTACAGTAATGTGAATATCCACATGATCTATCCACTACTTCCTCGTAGTCACATCATGGCTTTGGTTGTGTTGTGGGAGCTTGCTCTACGATCTCTGGATCCCTGGATGTTGGCACTAGATTGGACATGTCTGGATCAGGGAGCGCTATAACATTAGTAATAAGTCATTATAGTCATTACTACATCTGTGCACAATTATCGTTTTATCATTGCACCTACCCCTTTTTTTTTCTAAGTATTTTTTTCTCTCTCTCTTTATAGACAGGAAGAAACAGAGAGAAGATTAAAAAATGTAAGTATCGATGTTGGTTTCACTATTACCTAAGGTTAGATATTCTTGATCTCGGCTTCAGGGTGACGTGCAATGACGTGTTAATACCTCTGTTTTGACTCAGATTGTAGTATTACACATTGAGCACAGCTTTTTGACTCATCTGCCTTCTAAAAGTCCTTTATTTAAAGTGCGTCTATCACCAGGGTGGAGCATATTAAGACCAGCACATAGTCACATAGGTCAGGCTCTCCTGAATGTTCTGCTATTTACTCTATTAAAATTTGCCTCTATTGCTGAGATATTCATTCATTTCACAATATGCAAATTAGCAATCTGGAGCTAACATTTACATGGAGAAAAGTTGTGATATTCAGGTTAGCCTGACCTATCTGTGTTGAAGGTTTAATATGCTTCACCCTTTTCGACAGACTCCCTTTCACAGGGCACAGTCTAGTTTTGCTATTGCACCTGAGCTTGCAATATGGCAGAATATTGGATACATGCATAATAAATATCAGATACAATGGCATTCTAAATAATTAAAACAAAATTTCTCTCTACTGTAGTAAACAAAGTTTTTCTTTATGTAATAAGTGGTAATCCTTTAAACGGTTATCTTGGATTAGAAAAAGATGGTTGCCTTCAAAATTACTGCCACATTGGTCCTTTAGTTGTGTAACATTGCAGCTCAGCTCCACACATATGAGTGGGGCTAAACTGCAATACCAGACATAACCCATGCAGAGGTCTGGCACCAATTCTGGAAGAAAGCAGCTATGATATTTTAAATCCTGTGCAACTTCTTTACTTACAATGTATAAAATGAGCTACTATAGTGTTCATACTGAGACCTGGCCTGTGATTTCCTTGTATCCTTGGCCCTAGGCATAAAAACACATAGGACTGGTGTGGACAATGCCAGTCTTGATAACTCAGGCCCTTAATGTACAGTGTTACGTTGTGTCTGGTCTGCTCACTACATGCTATACTGGTCTGATACAGCACATCTGTGGGTTATATTTATTGTAAGATTGTTGCAAGGCAAGGATTTTAATATAGAAGTGTCATTATATTTTAGGTAGGGAGTCTATGATGCAGTCATGGGGGTAATATCATGCCCCAACACTATGACACTTTATATGTTATCTCATGTCCTGCTAGGGGTGTTTTTGGACTGTAGTATTATGTTACCACAACACCAGTGTTACTTAAGGACATTGAATCCTGTGCAGCTATCTAGCTCTAAATCTTATATTAAAGATGTATAGAGTTAAAGGGTTGTTTAGTTCATATTTTTATGGTTTAGTAGGGAGGCTGTTGAGGATAGAAACATAAACCAATACTCTCCTCTCCCCGTGACTCTGTTTCCAGCAGTGGCTACTCTGTTGGCCAGTATACAGGTACCTTGGTTGTCCCATTTGTGCTAGAAGCTTAGAGGCCTCAGTGGTGACTGCTGTTTGTTAAGGGGTGACCACTGAGACTTGTGATTCACTGCTGCGGTCCCCTACAGAAGCAAGGGACCTGTTTACAAGCCCTATTGAAACCTATAAATATGAACTGGACAACCCATTTAATAAATCTGAGCAGTTGATGTAACAAGTATGTAATATGCATTATATCAACAATTGTATTACAACACTGTCAAATAGTAAAAGCTGACAATAAGACTCTCAGAGAAGGGTGTGTACCCCAGGTTATATACTGCCTTTGCTGCTTCATCCTTATGGACTGTGTTCTGTGTCTGTATTGTTCTTTATGGACTGATTCTGTTCCTCCAAAAGATACTATGTCCTGCTGGCCCTGTGCCTTAGTTCAGTCCCAATGGACTGTTTGTTTAGTCCCCTTAGAGAGAAATAGTTTGTCACATTTTCAGATGAGTTGGGTTTTCCCTGCAGAGAATTGGACATTGACGTATTGTTCTACACTAACTATGAACACTTGCAGGTATAGTAGAGGTCTTAGAAACCAGGACTTGCCATTCCTATTTCTAACCATTTCTTTTTTACCGTCAGGTTTTGATCACCTTATATTGGCTTGGGAGAAAAGCGCAGAGCCTACCGTATTATAATGGTCCACAACTTAACTTGAAGGCTTTCGAAGGATTGCTAGGACAAACTCTAACTAAGGTGAGAAAGTCTAATAGAAGGAATTACAACCTTTGTACTGTTCAGTAGCAGGACATTGTGTTGCCATCAAGTTGCAGACTTGTTCTGGAAAGGCTAATATTGCACTATAATATTAATTGTATCTTTACTCCAGCTGTCGAATGAATTGTGAAATACATTCATCAGATGGCAGTAATAAAAAGTACAGATGTCCTTGTCACCTGGCGGAGCTTGCTTACAGTGCATTTAGTTTCTGTATATCATTAAGTCACAGAGAGAGAATTTATTACCCCTTGGTGCTAGGTGAGAAGGGAGCGGCAGTATCTGCTTCACCAGTGTCAAAGTCCAATTCTTCTCGACGTACTTTACATTCTTTTCATCATCTTAAATGTAGACCGCGCCTCAGGCCTTGGAATATTCTTCACAAGTAGACTTTTTTTTTTTTTTTTTTTTTTTAAGTAGAACACGGTTATCAAGTTTATTTCTTGTCTTTGCTGAAGGTGTTTTTTCTTTATAACAGAGATTGATTGTGCGCTGTTCACTTAGAGAGTGAAAATAGCTGTAAAATGTTAGTTATTGATCTCTTCAATAGAAATTACAGCACTCTGTGATGTGCCCATACACTCTCCTTGCCATATTTCATATTTTTATAGTTTATAAGAAATAGAATAGGATTTACATAGGATGGATAGTGTTCACTGCAGGTAGAACATTTACAGGAATACCAAAGGATCCTCCGGTGGGCCCCGTCACAACACAATAATGGTCCAGCAAGAGACATTCAGATTTGAGGTGTTCTATGGCCTGTTTCCTAGGGGTAGACCCAGTGATCCTCAGTGACACTGATGTGGTCGCCACATCCCCAGAGACCTGTTCTTGAGGACCAAATTGCTGCCTGACATACAGTGCAATGTGTGAGCATGTGGAGTGTTGCTGTGCCTGCCCTTGTTTCCTGAGGACCCTTTAACATAACACAAACCTAGAAATGAATGATAAATATAACCAGAAGATAATGTAGTCCCATTATTAATATACACTCACCGGCCAATTTATTAGGTACACCTGTCCAACTGCTCGTTAACACTTAATTTCTAATCAGCCAATCACATGGCGGCAACTCAGTGCATTTAGGCATGTAGACATGGTCAAGACAATCTCCTGCAGTTCAAACCGAGCATCAGTATGGGGAAGAAAGGTGATTTGAGTGCCTTTGAACGTGGCATGGTTGTTGGTGCCAGAAGGGCTGGTCTGAGCATTTCAGAAACTGCTGATCTACTGGGATTTTCACGCACAACCATCTCTAGGGTTTACAGAGAATGGTCCGAAAAAGAAAAAACATCCAGTGAGCGGCAGTTCTGTGGGCGGAAATGCGTTGTTGATGCCAGAGGTCAGAGGAGAATGGCCAGACTGGTTCGAGCTGATAGAAAGGCAACAGTGACTCAAATAGCCACCCGTTACAACCAAGGTAGCCAGAAGAGCATCTCTGAACGCACAGTACGTCGAACTTTGAGGCAGATGGGCTACAGCAGCAGAAGACCACACCGGGTGCCACTCCTTTCAGCTAAGAACAGGAAACTGAGGCTACAATTTGCACAAGCTCATCGAAATTGGACAATTGAAGATTGGAAAAACGTTGCCTGGTCTGATGAGTCTCGATTTCTGCTGCGACATTCGGATGGTAGGGTCAGAATTTGGCGTCAACAACATGAAAGCATGGATCCATCCTGCCTTGTATCAACGGTTCAGGCTGGTGGTAGTGGTGTCATGGTGTGGGGAATATTTTCTTGGCATTCTTTGGGCCCCTTGGTACCAATTGAGCATCGTTGCAACGCCAAAGCCTACCTGAGTATTGTTGCTGACCATGTCCATCCCTTTATGACCACAATGTACCCAACATCTGATGGCTACTTTCAGCAGGATAATGCGCCATGTCATAAAGCTGGAATCATCTCAGACTGGTTTCTTGAACATGACAATGAGTTCACTGTACTCCAATGGCCTCCACAGTCACCAGATCTCAATCCAATAGAGCATCTTTGGGATGTGGTGGAACGGGAGATTCGCATCATGGATGTGCAGCCGACAAATCTGCGGCAACTGTGTGATGCCATCATGTCAATATGGACCAAAATCTCTGAGGAATGCTTCCAGCACCTTGTTGTATCTATGCCACGAAGAATTGAGGCAGTTCTGAAGGCAAAAGGGGGTCCAACCTGTTACTAGCATGGTGTACCTAATAAAGTGGCCGGTGAGTGTACGTCTGCAGTAGACTTGTAGAAATCCTGCAGACAAGATGTGGGTTAATCTGGAGACTGACTGGGGGGCAAGGATTAGCTAATGGGGCAGCCTTTGAATAGTTTTGTGCACTGCTGCAGACCAGACACAGCAGAAAGGTTCTTGTTCCCGCCAGTTGTCTTACACCCAGACACACAACTGTGAGATGTTAGGACGACACATGACTGAGCATTTTCTGTTATAGCATACGAAATGTAACTCCACATATAAATTTCCTACCTAAACCGTATCCACATCACTGTAGATAAGGTTAAGTTTTAAGAAGAGAAACCATCCCTCATATTCTAGTATAGTACATTGTTTAGCATATTTGGCATTTTTTATGTATTGTGTCCCTTTAACCACTTGAAATAATGTTTTACTGGCTACCTTTTTGCCATGTTTACCGAGTCTACAATCAACCCATAGACGAGGAATGCCTATGTTATGGGGTACACATGTAGATCAGCTGTTGTTTTCCACAGGTTCCAAAGCCACTATATTTTTAGGCCCGGTTCACATCAGCGTTCGGGGAGTCTGTTCTGGGTCGCTTGGTTTCTGCATGAAATGTGGAGAGAAAAGCAGACTTCCCAAATGGAAACCTGAATGCTGATGTGAATGCTGACTGTATTGTATTTGTAAATATAATGGAACAATTGAGGCGTGACAGTTTTATATAATGAAACCCTGACTCATCTTTACAACTATCAAGTGTAAAGGTCGAGTAAGAATCACGCAGCTTGTAAATGACTTGCCAGGTATGAGTATGGTACAGTTTCGTCTTGCTGGGCTATAAATTGATATCCTGAACCATCCTGAGCTGAGGGAGACAAAAAGCTTATAAAAATGTGAATCTACCGTATATACTCGAGTATAAGCCGAATTTTTCAGCCCAGTTTTTGGGCTGAAAAAGCCCCCCTCGGCTTATACTGGAGTCAGCAAAAAAAAAAAAAAAAAAATTTTTTTTTTTTTTTTTTTTTTTAGGAGGGGGGTCTATGACCAGCCACAATATCAATGTATAGAATCTCCCATAAAACAGTGCAAAAAAAAGAAGATTTAAAACAAAATAAGAGTTCTAAATCACTCTCACTTTCCTTAGAATACATACAAAAGTAGAAAATGACTGTGAAACACAAACACATTAGGTCTCCCTGTGTCTGAGAGTGCCCGGTCTACTGAATATAAGGTATCTGCAGTGCTCCTGTTCCGTCGGGAAAGGGTTAATAGGAGCATTGCAGATCCCCTATATTCAGTCAGACTGAATTCCAAGTAGATGAAGAAAAAACAGTCCTCAAGCTCAGGGAAGGGGCAGACAGACAACCAAAACACCCCCTCCCCTTTCACAGCATCTACTGCACCCAAAAACTCCGACCATTTTAATTTTTGAAATTTTCCAGCAGCTGCTGCATTTCCCCCCTAGGCTTATACTCGAGTCAATAAGTTTTCCCAGTTTTCTGTGGTAAAATTAGGGGGGTCGGCTTATATTCGGGTCGGCTTATACTCGAGTATATACGGTAATTAAGATTGGTGAAGGTTGGAAGGGGACTCCCTCTGACCCCACATCACCTTTTGTATGATGAAGTTGTGGGGCGTTGATCTTTTGTCATGGCAGTCAGGGACTTTGTAAAGGCTCGTAGGCCTGCCATAGTAATATTCCTGTTAAACCATGCGCCACATCTTTTAAGGAACAGTCTAGAAATGCTGTGTCTTTACTGACTTAGAATATGTACACTTAAGTCCAGTGCTGAAGAAAGGGAAGTTAGAAACTGGAACTCCAGTATTTTACAGAAAACAATGGTTATAGGTGTTTCCCTTTCACTACAGCCTGAGCGTGTAAGGGATTAGTCTCATATTCCCAATATATAGATGTGTGGTCAGAATAATCGCCGATATGCTAGGTGTGGATATATGTCCTTGCGTTTTTTTTCTCTAACTTTTTTTCTTATTGCTGACAAACTGTAGGTACTAGAAGAATCCAGTAGTTTGAAGAGAAGCGGAAGAGATAGCGGCTGTGGAGACTTGTGGTATAGTGAGAAAGGAGAAAATCTATTTCCTGTTCATAAAAGAGACGATTCTTGGGATAGCTTGGACTCCTTCGGCTCCAGGTCATACACAAGCTTTTCCTCTGATACGACTCTCAAAGGAAGCAGCGAGGGTAAGATCAACATTCTGCTCTTGGACACTTCTTTTAATGTTGTATTAGATTTTATACACAATGGGGCAGATGTGTAAAAACTGCCTTTTTTTGTCCATAGAAACCTATCACAGTAAAGCACTTCATTTTTATCAAGATCCCTGTAAGCAGTGAAACCTGTGATTGGATGCGAAGGCTAGCAAAGCGGTTTCCTATTAGGGGCATGTTCACACAGAGTTTTTTGAAGGTGGATTCCAACATGGAATCCGCCTCAAAATCCGCCTGGAAAAATGGCTCCCATTGACTTCAATGAGAGCTGCTCGCTTTTTTTCCTGCTAGTTAGCAGCGGAAAAAAGAAGTGACATGGCCTATTTTGCTGCAAATTCTGTGGTTGTCAGCTGCGACATCCATGGTTTGAAACATACTCCTGTTTAGGCCCATTCATTTGGACCTAATCAGGAGTGGGATGCCGTGACGGAAGTTTACACAGTGAAATTTGGTTTCTGCCGTGTGAACATACCCTAAGGAGGTTTCATAAATTTTCCCTAGTGTTTTCAGTATGGTTTGCTTTTTTTTTCTGTAATTTCATTCACGTTTTACATTTTTATGGCTTGTTTTTTCCCTAAAACAGCATATTTTATAGTATTTAATGGCCGCACCATGTCACTAAAAATGTATCTGTTATGGGCTTCTACAGTATATGTTTGTCATATGCAGAGTCCCAAGAACACTCCTTTGCCCTCCATGTGTAATATCTCCTATGGGTTCTTTTAGCATATGCCTCAGGAGCTATCATGCTGTATGTTAATGGTACACTGCAGACACCGCTCCAAAATTGGGGTAAAAAGGCATGAGGACTTTTGTTTTTAGAGTGTTTATACATTTTAGGGGGAGCTAAAGATTCTGCCGTTTTTCAACCACAAAAATTTGCCAGGCCAAACTAGGAGCTGTGATTTATTTTTTCTTATTATGAAGGATAGGGTGGGCTGAAAGAAACTTTTGTTGTCGCCTTTTGTCTTTCATTTGTGCATCTTGTTCCATGCTGCTGAATAACCTCAGCAGTGCGCATCAGCTTTTGTCTTCGTAAACTTAGAATACACTTGACATTCCTTCTTTGATTCAGGACGACTTCTGAATGTGCTTGGATGCTGTGTGTCCGTGAACGTCCCTCATCCATGCTAACACTGACATTTACCTGAATAAGACAAAAATAAAGACGCTACAATTATAGAACAGAAATGACCTGAAGGTGTTATGTCTAATTGGATGCCACATACATTTTGCAAAAACATTTTTCAACCAGATGATCTTGTATTCCAGTCACCAGACAATATGCATTGTAGCTGTGTTGTTTTTACAAACTAGGCCTGCTTTATTCGAGGTTCAGTATATTCTTTCCTATACTAATGGAATGTACTTTTTGTTTTTATTGACAAATATAGTTGAGCGTTCTTCATTTATACATAAGCCTTTTTGAATAAACAAATTATTTTGAGTCTGAAATGTCTTTCTAATAAAAATAAATACTCTAGTTTTACAAAGTATAAATGCTGGCCACTATAAGACTAGGTTCACATCTGCAATGGAGTCGCTGCAGAAACCGTATAAACCGTATTTCAGTATTAAAAACAGAAGACACCCGGCAGACCCCGATATTATGATGGGTCCACTGGTAACTGCTGAACTGACTCTCTGAACAATGTGGACCCATGTGCAGATGTGAATCTAGCGTAAAAATGATACTGTTTTAATACTAAAATTCAACATATCCCTTCCTGACACAGCCATTTTTCCATTTTCATGGGTTTCCTTCCTGCATTCCAAGAGCCATTATTATTATTACTATAACTTTTTATTTATTTTTAACTTTCCAGTTACATAACCACGCAAGGACTTTTTTTGCATTTTGAATTTTTGAGTTTTTAATTCTGTTGGACAAGCTGCTGCAGACATGTTACATCTTCTTAGCTACTTGCCCTTAATACCTGAATTTCTCCTACTTCTAGAGGGAGCATTTCCAGTAAATTAAATATGAAATTATTACAGAGAAATAAATGTTATCGACAAAGCCAGGGCAACCCCTGTTCAGCAGATGCTTGCCTCAATGATGAGCTTATCACAGCTTTTACTATTAGCCCTGCATTAACCATTCCGTAGCTGGTCTTTTAGGGGCATAGTTAACCCAATAAATTACAGAAACCTGTTAGAACCCACCTCCAAGGGAAATTGTCTCTAACTTTGTGGCTGTTGAATCCCCAACACTCCATTTTGCAGCTTGGGTTTAGCTTTCTATTCTAAGATGCACATTGGCTGTTTCAGGAGTATCCAGGAAATAGAAGGCATAAATCCGTGGCCTCCTCTCCAGTGGCTTGGTGCATCTACATACCACATATGAAACCAATGACAGTGCAAGTTCCTTCACTTCACATGCTCATGTAAATCTAATATGTTAGACTTAAAAATATTAGAACTGCAAATAGGGCATGCATCTAAAGTGTCATAAAATCATATGTAATGTATGTAATCACATACCTTGGTAGTCACTGGTACCATTCACTACTGTACAACATAGCTAAACACTCTTATTCTCTCATGATATTTTGTAGGTGGAGAAAGTGACACAGAGTCTGAACTTACCTACAAGATGCAGGATTCAAGCAAAAACGACATGTCTTACCGAAGGACTTCTGTGGTGGAACCCAAGCCAGCCACTAACGTCGCTCAATTCCTTCCACCCAAACAAAAACAGTTCACTTACAAGCCAGCCCCTTTAAGAAAGAAGCAAGTGGATAGAAATGAAGACAACCGAAGGAGCTGGGCTAGCCCTGTCTTCACAGAATCTGATGGAACATTTTCCAGGTACTGTACAGTAGTCATGGTCTTGTGCTCCGTTAAACCTGAGATAGCTTGGGTAGTTTTTATAAAACTTTGGCTCTCCAAAAGTCTTAATGAAGAATTTTCACTGACTGCCTACCCCATGTGCATAGTTCTGCTGAGATAAGGTGTTAACCAATGGCACGTGATGTGACAGCAGCAACCAATGATCTTTTACATCACACAGTGAAGTGGGGTGGAGGACTGGTAGAAATGTTTTAATGTAAAAATAAGTGTTTCATGTTTTGACTGTAAAAACATGAAAACAGAAAAATACCTGGTTTTATGTGGTCATCCTATTAAGGCATCCTAGCTATCAAGGAATTACCATAGTTATTTAAGAGTTAATTCTCGCTTTCCTCCTCTTGTGTGTTTACATTTTACTGTAATTTCATTCAGTTTAACACAGCATCTGCAGATTTGGACCTGTTTACGTCTCCGGTTTGAGAGGTCTTTGTTTCATCACCTTAACGTTTTCTTAAACAGTTCAGATTCTGAGGATGATGGGAAGTTACCGGACTTGGTGCTTGATGATTTAGCAAAAAGAAAATTTCACCTCAGCAGTAAACCTTCTGTTTCTGTGACCCCTGCTCTTTCTGTTCCACCTCAAATGGACTCTCAGAAACCTTTGAACATTTTAACAAACATTATTTCAGCTTCTTCTCAAGAAGGAGAGAACAGGTCAGAGGCATGAAGCTGATGTGTCATGATGCAAACTATATCTTGTGTATATAGCTGATTTGTAGCCTTCCCTGATCTGTGAATTAACCATGCTTATAGAGTGGTTTGGAGTGGTTTATTTTTCAATAAGGCAAACTAAACAAGAAATGCTACATGACTGGTTTTATTATGGGCATGCCAACCGTTCTTATTGGCCATTTTGTATATTAGCCAACACCAAGGACTGGAAGTGAAGAAATCGCACCAGGATGCGGTAAAGGCCCATGTAGATTATGCCACGTTTTCTTCAGATGAAGATGAAGACTCTTCTAGAGAAATTCCAAATATTATCAAGGATGATTTCTTTGCTAGGAAAGTCAACTTGCCTTCACCAGTGCTACCTCTTGCCTCTTCTCAAAACAAGGATCAATTTCAGAAGGGTTTGTGGACCAGGACCCGTTCTAAACCTTGGTACAATGAATTTCAGGGATTCAGGTTTGTGCCCTTCTTCTGAGTATAAATGTGTGCCTTGATATTATCAGCAGACACAGGGTGGACACAAACAACTGAGGCCCCTTCTCAGAGAAAAAAATTGGCATATGAAAATAGGTTGTCAAAAGGTAACATCAACTTGTGTTTTTTGGTTACCTTCAGTAAAACGACATTAAAATTAGATTAATGTTTGTTGTATCTGGGGACTATCCAACATCTAATAGTAATGAGAAGCCATTGTTGTTGTTGTTATTATTATTATTTTGTTTGCTTGTATAGCACCAACATATTCTGTAGTGTTTTACAGACAATCAGTGGCGTAACTGACATGGTCCCCCCCCCTCCAAAGACCCCGACTGACCGCCCCTTTTCCCTTGCATTACTGCAGGCACTATTATGCCCCATAGTGGCCCATGTACACAGTATTATACCCTATAGTGTCTCCTGTATACAGTATTATACCCTATAGTGGCCCCTGCACACAGTATTATGCCCTATAGTGGCCCCTGTAGCACAGTATTATGTACTGTAATAACCCCTTCATCCCTAGGCAGCAGGCAGCTGCCAGCACAGTAGATCACTATGATGCAGGGAGTCCAGGTCTCTGTTTTGAGTTTGAGACTAGAAAATCTGTCCAATTTTTCTGGTCCAGGTTCCCATGAGCCTTACAACTGTAGGATAGTGTATGTTGTAAGACTTAGGTAATGGAGACTTGCATGGAATTAAATACATCAGCAGGGTTTTAAAACAATTGTTAATGAAAATTCTGCATGAATAAACACAATATTACCGTATATAATTGTAGAAAGTAAATGTCCTCTCTTGAAGACATGAAAGTTGGGAGGGCTGAATATCTAATTTCACCTTTTCTTCAATGGCCGAACAGTAAAGGGGCTGCAGGCGACTGCCCTTGGACAGCTGATCTTGCCGCTGTGTTTAAGCTGAAGAATGATCTCAATGTAAAAAAGGAAGGTGCTGCACAGTTGGACACAAGTTTGAGCAGAAAACATGAGACAAATAAAACTGAGGACACGTCTGAAAAGCCAAGGTTATTATTGGCATGATCTGTGTGATTTGCAGTTGCTGTGTGTTCAGTTTTCTGCATGTAATAGGTTTTTTTTTATGTTGTTTTTTTTTTCTTACATTGCATTTTAAGGTAGTGAAAGCTACTTGAACAGCTACATTCCTAAACTGTTGTGTTTTTTGCTTTTTTTGGATATTTCAGTCAATTTTTAATACTCCAAGCCCTCCAGAAAATAACTTCTGACTTGCTCTCTTCTGAAAAGAAAGTAAAAATTGACCCCACATCTGGTCCTAGATTGATGCATTCTGTTGAGACTTCAAGTGCACAAAACAATCCATCGGTGAATTATGGCATATGTACAATGCCAGATTTTGAGAACGACGACTTGTTTGCTCGAAAGACTGGCACTTTTCACCTCAATCAAGTGATCAACCTTGGTACACCTTTGGCTCAAGTGCTGGAAATTGAGAAAGACATTGTCCTACAGTCTAAAGAAGAAGTAGGTCAGCTCCCAGATTTGGTGAAGGATGATATGATTGTTCGAAGACCTCACTCTGAACCAAAGGAAGTCCATGTGTCTGGAGCCCCAGACAATTACAATGCAGTTCCCTTTCCTGATCCTTGGTCTCTTCCAGAAGATATACAATCTAAATTTCTTTGTTTAGTGAAAAGACCACCAGAATCTAACAAGACAGATAGCCAAGGAACAGTTCTTAATCCTTCACAGAAATCAAAGAAAGATGACATGCTGACAAGAAAAGTTCACTTATCTCAGTGTTTAGCTGATGTAAAGCCTAAGCATTTTATGTCTGGCCCATGCACTGAAGATGATCTTCAAAAATGGGAGGCGATAAGGGAAGCCAGCAAAATAAGGCACAAAAAACGGCTGTTGGTGGAAAGGTTAGACTGTGTGCGGTTTGCATGCAAGAGTTTAAAGCGTGTTAAAAACCCTTTGCATTAACTTGGCCTTAATCAGTCGTGTTGGTGTGAAATGTGTCAAAGTTTATAAAAAGCGCATGCCTGAATACATTTGGTGCATCTCGATCAGTCCCTGAGCCTGAAACTGAAGTTGTCGTTTTGTAATAGCTTAAAAGCCACGTGTTGGAGACAACTTAAGTTGTTCTAGTAGAGAGCACCCTTCCTAAAGAGAAGATTCTTGTTAAACTGCTATTTCCAATGTAACTCTGTAATGTTAAACAAATACATTCACCTACAGAGAAACATTTTTTGTACGTTGGATACAAGCAGAAATTGTACTGGTAGCAGACCTATGACATGCAAGTGATTATGCTGCTGTACATTCTTTACATGGGCTGTGGAGTACAAGTTGAGGCCGAAAATTTGACAACTCAGATTTTTACATATTTACTTTCATAGTAGTTTTGGAAAGTTTATGCATTCATTTAAAAAAAAAAAAAAAAAAAAAAAAGACTTGGACCATGCATTATATTTTAATCTCTGTTTATCAGCAAAAATTTACAAAGAAACCAGCAGGAGATTCCTGGTATCCATTTTAATGTGTATAAGCCCACTAACCACTTCATGGCACCTTTGTGTTATGTGTCCCCTACTCTATTTGGGTGCGGGGTGTCATGGTGTCCCAGCAGCTAAGCCGCATCACCACAACAGTGGCAGCCACCAGGCAGCACCATGCCATGTGAACAGATCTCAGAAAGTTCACATTTCCAAATGGTCTCAGAGGACTGAGAACTGGAAGGTAGATTTCTTATTTTTTGACCAGTTGATCAAGGTTCTTTTAAGAAATTTTTTTATTCCTGTACTGATTTTGTCTCTCATGTGAGGGTCAAAACTGTTCTATCTTAGGATGCATTGACACTTTGTATTTAATTTTTGCATTACCACAATTATTATTTTTATTTTTTTCTAAAAAGGAGCTTTGGTGGCCTGTTTTGACCATGATTGTCATGGAATCCATCCTTCAGAAAATTAGTGTGGGTTGGTGGTTTAGCCGTCTGACTCCATAGCTCTGGAACTGCTGGACCAGTGAATGGGCAGCCTTCACAAACATGTATGTTTCTAAATTTTATAGTGAAGGCCATAGATATAAACATTTTTTTAAAACTTTTTTTAGATGAGGAAAACAGATTTTTTTTTTATATGTCTGAGTTTTACACTTAACATCTAAAAATCCTTTCATGGCATGTGTCCAAACTAGGTATTGAGTGGATTTGTTTACTACATGCAACGTCTCCTGCTCTGTGATGGTAATATAAAATGTGCAAATCCTTTTTTTTCTGATTTCTCAGACTGCGTGAAAAACTCTGTCTGGAGCCTGGGTAAGTTTATGGCAGGTTGCACGCTACGCGCTCTTGTACAGTATTTAGCTCTAATTTTCAGATAGGCAGCAAGCAGCTAAGACTTGTCCGGGCTACGCTTGTGACATGTGCATGATGCTGCTTCCAAGTGCTGTGCATGAAAGCATTAATGGAATGCCCTCTCACAAGAGGTTTCCTGGCTCTGCTTACTTGGCTATTTGTTTTGGCTGTAACAATGAAATGTTGCTGTGACGGCTAAAGCAAATAGGAAGTGGAAGGCGAAGTACACACTGTTCAGTTTGTCTGCATTTTGCAGGTGGAAAAAGTTCTCAGAAGTGCCAACATAAGTTTAATAGTAAAAATGCACTAGATTAGATCTGTGGGGAATCATTATCCTGATATCGTCATCATCCTCATTCCTGTTTTGGCCCATATCACAATCTGAAAGCTGCAAAATAATGTGTCTTGGGTAGTTAATATAAAAGGCCAGCTAGGCGTCTTTTCTTCTGCCTGCCACCATTTGCTTCCTTGTTTGTTAGTGCGGTTGATGTATCGCAATGATGGAAGTCTGTCACCATTACCCAGCCCTGCAGACAGACAGGTTAGGTGCCTTTGTTGCCTAGATATCGCAGTACTTGTCAATATGCGTATAAGCTCTACAGGACTGGGCTGATATATTAGGTTCTGGTGACAGCCATCTTTTCAGTATTTCTATTATAACTATATTGACTCCTACATTTAACCAGAAGCCCCCAAAGCACATGAATATCGGACATGCCTTGTCTTTTTGGAATGTGGTACTTCCTATCTCTATAGTGCTAATAATATAATGAATATTTCAAGCCCATAAACAGAAGTAGTGGTTTAATATTAAAGTCAAGGGCCCTTAAGCTTTTATCAAACGTTCAGACTGCCTCACTTATCCCCTACTTCAGACAGGATGGAGGGATTTCAGATTTTTAACATTCTTTTGCAGTGACAAATACTATAAGTACCAGACCCTCCTAAATTGTCATCTCAGCTGTACTGTATGAACTCATGTCTTCTAAGCATCCTATGCGCCCTTCACATATTTTTGGATTAAGTTATATTAATAGTAGTTTGGTCATCCTTTCTGAACGATGATTTCACTACATCGACACAAATATAAGATGATGATACAAGCTTTCATGCTAAAGCAACAAGCCAAAGCTGCTTCCTTTCCTTGCTTGCTTTTAGTGGATTCTTTAGCAAAGTTCTGGAAACACACTGTATGTTTTGTAACATGGCTTTTATATTGTCTTTACCTTGCTTGAATGAGTATTGTTTGTGGTAGGGACAATAATCACAAGTTGGTGAGACTGACGGTTCTTATGCTAACACTTGTGCTGTGTTTTTCATAGTATACTATAATCTGTAGTGTCATCTGGAGTATTTTAAGAGATTAGGGAAGATTTTCTAATGGCAATGTACCAACCTAAACCTTTTTTGGCAATACAAGACTAATATGTTCTTCAATGTATCTAAACCGCTGTTTCAAGGGCTTATCCAGCTTCCAAAAATGATTTGCAAATAAAATTCGGTGCTGCTGAACTGCTGTCCCGAAAGCTGCTGCTGAACTGCGCTGCTGCTGGCCCGATAACGGAATAGTACCATAAATTCATAGCAGCCTTTTCTTGGCTTTATTTTAGTTGACACTCCTTGTCACTGTTATTTATATGTAGTGAATCTGTGAACAAACTACATTTCCCATGATGCATCTGCCTGCTCTCACTCTCTGTGTTGATTGTCCAAAGCAGATTGGTAATTTCTATTCTGAAGCAATGGCATATAAATATATTCTTCTTTAATCTCTACAGGAGTAAGTCACTGGAAAATTGCAACGCAGAGGAACTCCAGACTATGCGCCAAATTCGTCTAGAAGAATTGCAAAAAATAAAAGGGCAGTTACAAGAGCAAGATCAGAAGTGGCAAGATGTATGTATAACCTATTTCCATTAGTTCATTAATTGTATCAAAGTTAATATGTATTTGATATGTTATTATGCTGCTTTTACATGTATAAGCATATAGCAGGACCCTTTAGACCTGGGATCTCAAACATAGCCCTTGGGCCTGAAAAAACCCCCAACCCTGTTCTAAAGTTTCCTAAGCTTGTAGGCCACAGTCCTTCTGGGGGGGACAATAAATTGCGTGAGGCCACTGTTGGGGGAAACATTAAACTGGGGACAATGCTGGGGGTATCTAATATTAAATTTGTAAGTTTGAGAGCCCTGCTTTAGACGATTGCTTCTCAAACTGAGAGGCCCTCTTGTCTGGCGAGGTGCAAATCCCTGCCTGTGTCAGCTTTAACATAAAGCTGAAACTGCACTGATAGCACTAGCCTTGTATGGTAGATATTATCTGATGGATACTCTGGTATTTGGAGCTGCTGGGGAGGTATTTTGTGCTGTAGTATGGTATATGGTGTTTCTCGAGGTATTAAATGAGCCGTACTGTGAATTTGGTAGATAAGGGTGTGATGTATGTTACACAGTGGCATTTGTGGCACTCTGTGTTAGCATAGTTTTGCTGGTGAGGCTCTGGCGTTAGAGAAGATTGGTGAGGCCCATACCATAAAAGTGTGAGAAGCCCCTAATTGTGACCATAATGTATTACAGTGATAATTCTGTGTATTCCCTGAGCTCCACTCCATTGACCCGCTCTTAATGGTTATTTTTTGCTTCTATCTATATGCAATGGTCAGTATTTTTCAGTGATTCCATGTGAAGCCCTTGTTTTAGAAGTGTAGACTGCTAAGAGAATAGTTTTTGGCTGGAATGACCGTTTTTTGATGCAGTTTCTAGGGCTAATGCCAGTAGTGGATATAAAAGAGTGTAAAAGTTTCAGTATTTCCTTTATCCTTTTTCTTCTGCTTGAATTCACTTCCAGCTTTGGCTCATAAAAACTGCCATAAAAGACTGTGTGATTGTAGCATTATTAATGTTTTATTCTATTGAATATATATTTATAACTAATATGGCTGTTTCCATTCTTCAGTATTGCCCTTTGCTTACAGCTTCATGGTATCCCCAAAAACTTCTAAAAACCCAGTGTGTCAAACACAAAATTTATATGTAGGAGAATGTCCCGTATATAGAAAATTTTGTTTCCAATCTGAACTGTTGTTTGGACTCAAAATTATGTTAAAATCAATGGGGTAGATGTATTAAGTCTGTAGTTTTTATTAAGTAAGCAGTACTATTAATTCATGCCAGAATATAATTTATGCTAGTTCCTGGCAGTACCTCTCTATGCCTCCTTCAAACCCTCCTGTGAGGGTGTGCCATTATGAATTGTATGAGGGTCTATAATGAGGACAGAAAACAGTATGGGAGGGATAAAAGAGGCATTAACCATGTGAAGAGATCATTAAAGGGGGTGTTATGCCGTGTGGAGAGCAGTAAAAGGGTGTTATACCATGTGGGAACCCTGGGTGGGCAGTCAAAAGCTTGCCGGGGGGGCCCTGTTTTCCTTTTTAATGGCCCTGCTCCCCTGTCTCTCTTCAGAACACTTACACACTCGCCCATGCCTGTGTATGGCTTAATTTAGAAAGAGCTGTCAGGCGAATTAGGTTTCTCATGTATTGCCCAGCCAAAGTCTAACAACAAACTGAAGATTTACTACTCACCTTACAGATGTATTTATACTACATAAGGCAAAATTCACACAATGTATTTGACGTGTATGACTTCTGTGCTGATTATGTCCTTCAGGAGAGTTCTTGTCATGTCACAGACTTGGGCATAGATTTCGATTTGTGAATCCAATAAATCTGAAACTATGTTGGGTCTTCTCCTACTGATAAAACTTGTGAAGTCCTCCATAGAACTATATTTATATGGAGGACTTTTTGTATGAGGAAGAAGTGAATTGTTCTCATGGTTGCCCTACAGTCTACATTTGCCCTCATTTGAGTAGATGTTTTTTGTACACAGATGTTATATACTGAGAAGTCAGAACATTCTATACAGTTAGATTTGTTCGTTCCTGAATATGTCTTCGATAGTCATTAAACTCTTGTCCTCTTCTTTTTATTGGTAATAAGGATTTAGCAAAATGGAAAAATCGCCGGAAAAGCTACACTACAGATCTACAGAAGAAAAAGGAAGAGCGAGAAGAACTTGAAAAGATTTCAAATGAAGGCCCAGAGAGGACATATAAAACATTTAGAGAGATGCGACAGGAAAGGTGAGACCCCTGGAGCATTTTCTTACTTTTCAGTATAATTACATGTTGATATGTCTGGCAATGTAACATTTAAAGCAATTGTCCACTTCACAATAGAAATTATGCGATTAACACATAGTTAGGGTGCATTCACACTGAGTATACGCTAAGCTCTTTCTGAACGTAAAACACGTTCAGAATGAGCACGTACAAAGCAGATCCCATTCATTTCTATGGGAGCTGGCATACGTGTGCTCCCCATTGAAATGAATGGGCTGCTTTTTTCCTTATTCCTTTCAATGTGATATGCGCGGATGCAGCTGGTTTCCTTTACCATTTTCAAGTACTACTATTAACGGGTCAAGTTTACCTGTGGACCGTGCTCTCCAGTGGACGTTTCAAATTCGTATTATATGGTGAGCCGAAATATACTTACTTGTTTGTTATATACTTACATTAATGCCTGTTCTTCTCATCCTATGATGAATGATAGCATTGGACCCTAATAACAGTAATGTGAACATTCCCGAAGAGCTGAACCTATGGAAAGCCTAACAGCTCTGTCTCAGACTACCCAAACTCCTTGTGAGTAGTGTAATGACTGGGAGCCAGAAAACGTCACCTGAAAGATTACAAAGAAGGGCGCCATAGTATTTTATTAATCGTGTTGTTAAAAAGCAATACTTTGGCCTATTAGACAAATATGTTTTAAATGGGCCCGGAATTCGATGACTAGATTTTTCTTGCTCTCTTTTTAGATCACCTTTCTCTATATTATTATTCCAAGGCAATATATATGCCCCTAACAGATAAACATCTTTTAATATGCTTAATTCAAGGCAGCTCTATACACATAATGAAAAAAAGAAATTGTGCACTTTGATAAGATGTAGAGAGGGTGACAAAAGGTCATATATTTCATGCTGAAGGCAGAGGAACACAATGCATGTTTAAGAAAAGCAAAAAAAAAATGTGTTTAGCACAGGAAAGGCTCTAAAATGTGCAATTCCATTTCTCCTACTGGTATTTCCCAGCACTTTAGCACCAATGATACAGATTTGCACAATGAATTATTTTTTAATCCATGATATTTAAATATTCAGTGCACATATTAACAAAAGTTTTTTTTGGTTTTTGTTTTTTTCAGGGAAGATAGAGAAAATGTGAACCAAGACAATGGATATAAAAGGTCAGAACGGCGACTTATGTATTCCTCAAACGATGATGTCTTTGGAGAGTCAAATAGTCCATCCAAGCCAGTCCTGGAAAAGAGTTACACTGTGGATGTGCCATATTCAAGAACAACAGAGGTTTCACTATATTCTACTCAAAATAATTCTTCTTCTCCTCAGAAGAAAGAAAATAATGACAACTTAATAAGTTTTGATGATGATGAACCACTTCCTAGTGTTCAGACAAAACTGGAGCCCCAGCCAAAGCTTCAGAGTGAGACTACTTTCATGGTGAAAAATTCTCAGAGGGCTGAAAGCCCAAAGATTACACCAGTTCCAAAGACACAGATTGGAAGTGAAACCTCTGTGGATTTTGATAAGCCATATACAAGTAAGAGCACTACTAGCTATTCTGTAAAGAGCTATGCAGTGCAAGGAAATTCTCTGCCTTCTGACTCCAGCAGTACGCAGAACCTACCATACTCATCCGGGTCACTGAATATAGAAAGCAAACCTGTTCGGATTTCTTCTTCTTTACCAAGAGGATACCAAAAGACCGATACTTCTCGACTGTCATCAGTAATTACTCCAAGACCTTTTGGTGTCCAGTCAAAGGGAATCACCTCATTTACCAAATCCTATACAGTAAGGACATGCTTAAGTTTATGAATTGCTTCTATAAATTAATTTCTCATTAAAAAAAACCCTTTAACGCCTTTATTCCTTAGAATAAAGAGGTTAAATTATTAAAGGCTTTATGGTGTAGAAAAACTACAAATTACAGTGCAGACCGTGTGTAACTTTTCACATCTCTCACAATTTTTAAGAAACGTTTAGGTCTTATTGAGAGGGTGTGAGGCCTCATCAGACTTACAGATTTACAATTATTTATATCAGAAGCTGATGCAAACAGTTCAAATCTATGCCTGCTCATCGCACATGTACATTTCCATTTCTGGTGCAAGGACAGTCAGATATACCAGTTTGATAAGATGTGTACACTTAATAGAAATTAATAACACTGGTATATTTTACTTCAGTAAACCTTTTAAGACTGACATAGGAAACATCAGTCTTAATAAATTTTCCCTATAGAGACGTGCGAGTATATTCAATCGAATACCTCCGCCACATAGCTCCCAGTGCAAAAAAGCGCCAGGGAAGGTGGGAGGGTCAGTAAAAATTTGATGCCCCAGAAGCGTTTTTGCATCTGGAGCTATGCGACGGAGGTATTTGATCGAATATACTCACTCATCTCTATAATGCCCTAGTATGTTTACGTTTGGACTGGCTTTGCAGACTATAAATAAATGCATTAAACTTTGAGAACAGTCTACATAAAACTTCAGGGCTAATTACATAGTTACATACTAGATGAGGTTGGATGAAGGCTTCAGTCCATCAAGTCCAACCTATTTGGTGAAGGTGAAATCTGAACTTGAGTATATTAGTATGAAATCCAGAATATATCTCCTTTTCTACATAGAGTATTAGAGGCATAATAAGTCATTGGGCTTTGGCCTGTCTAAGTATAATCCAGAATAATTTTCATTTTTGGGCACTTCTGTTGGAATTATAGTTTTTAGATTTTTTTCTAGATCTATTTGCCGTAGTAGGGAAGTTCACTAATGTGAGCAATACCTCTAATGGCTTATAGTCCTATGGTACAGTATTAGATTGTAGTATTGCCACAGTCCAGTTTTGGTTAGCTTTTATACTGATAACAACCTTGCATAACATTCGGATGCAATTTTGTGGAGGTGTTGTGTATGTTTGTTGCTTTGATATGTTTTACACTATATTTTAATTGATTGACTAAAATGTTTTGATGTTTTCTAGTTGGATGACACCCGAAGATACAACGGTTCAGCATCTGAGGTAGAGAAGCCTAGCAGTGCCTTCCATAGTGAGGATGAGGTCGACAACTTAAAAGATGAGAAGATAAACATTGGAAGAAGCTTCTCTCCTAAACCCTTTGAAGTCCAAGTGGAAAAGAGTTTAGTGGTTCAATCTGCTCCAGTTTCTAGCTCCCTGGTAATGAGCTCATAGAACATCAGATTGTATAGCCATTTTAGCCCTTTGTATTTATACTTGAAGATTTTGGTTTGTGTATTTTTTCTCTTAACTCTGACTGTTAAACTATTGGTGATTTACAGAACAATGCAAATAGGGTTTCACAAGACACTGCTCTCACTTAGTGTTTATACTCCTTAGTAGATTCTAGGGATCCAGTGTACCTGATGCCACATATGACAACTACATAGTGTTTGTTTGCCTCCTATGGTTTTTTTTTGCTTATGAAGGGAGCCTTCACACGGAGTTACGCTGTGCTCATTCTGATCGTAAAAACACGTTCAGAATGAGCGCATAAAAAGCAGCTCCCATTGACTTGAATGGGAGCCGGCATACATGCGCTCCCCATTGAAATCAATGGGAGGCTTTTTTTCCCTATTGCTTTCAATGTATTATGTGTGTAATACAGCGCAGCGTAACTCGGTGTGAAGGCTCCCTAATACCACATGTAATACATTGCTTGGCTTTGGTTACATGGAACTTAAAGGTATTTTACAGATTAAAAATATTGTTGACCTATCTTAAAGATCGCTCACTAATATGAAATCTGTGTGGGATTAACACCCAGCACACCCATCCACAAGCTGTCCTCAGCAACTGATTCACAGAGAATAGAGCAGGGAGCAGACCTGCTGACACAGAGTCATTACAGTGTAGCTCCCATACAGGTGAATGGGAGTTTATCTGCAGTACTTGGTCTGGTAACTACACACAGACCTGTCTGCTCCATGATCTATTCTATTTGATGAGGGTGCTGGATGTTAAACCCCCTTTAAGTTTGAGTATTAGTGAACTATCTTTATGACGGGTCATCAATATTTTTTTATCTGGAAAATACCTTTAAATTGTGTTAACAGTATAAATCACAGCCACGCATTGCAGAAAATGCACTACTATTAAGCAAAACCACCGCCACTATCCTGTGTACTGGCCGCTGACAACAGCTGATCAATGGAGGCTGGGTGCCATACCCCCATCAGTCTGATGTTGGTGACCTATCCTAACCTTTTTTTAGCCCAGAAAACCCTTTAACCCTTTAAACCCTTTGATTATATTGGAGAAACAAAGAAGTCCATCCTGCCTAGATTCCTATTTCCCTCCGTGACCTTATTACCTCTCCTCCAGAAGGAAGAGAAAGGTCTCTAGGGAGCCACTACATAAGTCATTGCCCACCTGATTAAAGTTTTCAACATTACTAAAGGGTGGCGCTAGGGAGACCTTTTTTGCGTGCTTTTTCTCAAGTAGTATTGCATGCACTCTTGAGATTTGTGGCTACCATCTGGATCTCTGCAAAGAGGGAACAGTACCTTCCAAAAGCCTTTCATTTTTAACCAAAAATATCTAGTTTAATATAATGAATTAGGTAATGGCCCATTGACCATATTTACTCAGCTAACTAAACCCAGAAGTCACTGATTCTAGACTGAAATAAGTGTTATAGTTTTAGGTGTCATTTCCTAGCTGATAAATTATGCATAGACTTTATGAATGGAATAGGAAGATAAAATTGGGTTCCACCCCTTTTAACTGTGGCGCTGACAAAGGCCTGGTACAGTGACGGTATTGGGTGTCCCCTACTGTAGGGTAAATACACTTTGATCATGGCTTGTTTCTACAGTATAGAGGACATTTTTAAACAAAGCATCTGGGAGTAGAAAGAATTCAGTGACAAAGTGAACAATGTGCATTGAGAGCGCCTCATGCATTCAGCATGACAGGGGATAATTGGAGAGTATATTGTGTACTACCTGCCTTCTAGACTGGATAGACTTTCCTCTCGACAGAGGTCAGAGACACAGGATACTCAGGTTGTTGGTGTTTTTTTTTTTTTTTTTTTTTCCAGGACCAGTACAGCGACATGAGAATCAGCATTAACCAGAAGCCTGGAAGCAGCCATGACTTTGGGTTTAAAACGAACTGGAACAGCGCAGGGGTTTTTGTAACATCAGTCGATACAGGTAGAGTTCTACTTTTATTTTCTTTGCTGTGTTACTTGAAACCACGTAATAATGTAACATTAAGTAGTACCTATCATAACATAATACGTCACTGAATCATTTGTATTTGGTTTTTTTTTTTTTCACAGATAATATTTTGTGATGTGTCAATATGTTTTTTTTCTTTGCTTTACTTACTTGTAATCTTCTAAAAGTGTTTCCTTTTCTGTATCTCACTTTTAGTCTGTATTTATTGTACTGTGTTTTGCAAGTGAACATAACACAGTGCAGTATTATAGAACTTTTCTACTTTTTATGCAGTTTAGATTACTAGAAGTTTTGACATGAGACTTTGTGCTTGTCTGCAGGCAGCCCAGCTGAATTTTCCCAGCTGCAGGTAGATGATGAAATTCTGTCTGTCGACGGCATCAAGGTCTCATCTATGGACTATAATCAGTGGAGAGGAGCCATGGACAGCGCTCTGGAAACTGGAAACCTTGTAATAGATGTCAGACGATACGGCAAGAATGGTAAGTTTCACTTGATATCATTGTTGCTGTTCACTTTAACAGCTTTTGGCCATACTAACTGGATAATTTTGCCAGTTTTGAAGAATGTATATTTGTAGTATTCAGTGATTGGAAAGCTTAATTTTTTTTAGCTATATAGATGCAAAAATATCCCGTATTTTTGTTTCTGGCTAAAATAATAGCTGTTGAAAACTGGCAGAATTGATGTACTAGATACTTCTTTTTTTTATTCCCCAATACAGCTACATGTTTGTATGCTGGTGGTGGGTATATAGTCACAGTATATAGTAATAGTATAGCTTTATAACTGGAACCTCTCATAAGGCTTGGCATGCTCTATACTGTGCTAAAGATGACAGGTCACACCAACAAACATGAAGCCCCACTTTGTAGAAAAAAAAAAATCCTTGTTATATGTCCTTGTTACATGGTTTGTTCTTTTCGTATATCTTCCAGTTTGTCACGGATAATGAAAAAAACTAGTAACCTGGAAATGTCAATGCCCAATTTGTACCTTGAGTTCACAATAGTGAACTCCTGTGAATGTCTTACCATTTTACCTTTTTATACATTTTTTTTTTGTGTGTTTTTCTTACCCATCCAGTAGTGTTGTCCTCTCATTACTAGCACATGAATATGCTATGCAGGTATTGGCATTCATATGTCACAGACCATTCGGATGGTATTCCTGTAAAGGGCATCTAGTCTGCTTGTTGGCAGTTTCTATATTGCAATAGGGAATAACGAAATACTAATCAAAAAGGCAGAGGGGAGAACAAGGGATTACTATATGTTTTGATATATTTCAGGCCACTGAGTTAATGTTGTAAGTATTATAGTAGTCCGTGGAAATCATTATAGGGAGTCTGTCAGCAGGCAGGAATATGGGTAGTTAGCATTCATTATAGTATTTTGGGGTGCTTCCCACTGGTTGCCTTGGTACTTTTTATGGGCATCTCATGCTCCCATATTGAGCAATTCTCCTTTTTATAAATATGTAAATGAATGTGCAAGTGCCACCTCGGCTCTCTTCAGATACGAGTGCCCTGCCTTTCACCTGGATTGAAGCCCCTCCGTACCTTGTAACCACACCTTTCATCATGATTGACGTGTGCAGGCGCAGTATGTCCAAACAGGCTGGAAGTAGTATAACCGGGATGAGAACTTAGGCATTTGTGTCTGAAGAAACCACAAACTATTGCTTGCAGATTTTTACATATTTAGAAAAAACAGGATTTCTTAATATGGGAGCATCAGTTACCATTACAATCTTTGTGAAGTGCCCTACAGTACTGAGGGGGGAATTCGTCAAGCCCTGCATTACAGAATTGTCATGTGAAGTCGCAAATATAGGAATTTGTGACTGTAGTTGATTTATACAAAAATTCTATGACCTTTTGAAATTTGTACCACTCGTTCTTCTTTTCAAAAGTGGTTGGAAAAGTGGGAAAATTAGCCTGTTCATCTGTCAAAAGTAACAAAAATTGTCACAGTCTCACTCCAGCAAAGTGTAGAAAGTGGATTAACATATTAGGACAAACCTATCACACATTTGATAGTTGGAGCAATTTACACCAAAGTAGACCCCAGCAGAGCTGACTTCCCAGAATTCCCTTCATGATAACTAAACACTATGAGGGGGAGGTTACAGTTGATATTCCTGCTGACAAACACCCTTTAAGCTTCCAGAAGGGAATCCTATGCAATATTACATACAGTGGTCATTGTCACATTTTTCTGTATAGTCGATAACTCTTTGGTACATAACTATGTGACTTAAAGGCATTTTAACTGTATAACTCTTGTGCTAAACACATTGTAGGGGAAGTTTAACTGATGTAACTATCACAGCCTTCACTGTTACATACCTCTTGGTATTGAGGCAGGAGATGCATTTCATGAATTATAAATGCAAAATGCTCCTCCATATTTACTATTTTATGTACTTCTATGTGTGCTGGACATGCACAATACTGGATATATTGGCAATGAAGCTAAGGCACATAAGTGGTAGGGGTACATTCTATACAATTGCTGCTTTTGTCCCAAGGTAATGTAAAATCACTGTAATTGTAGAACAATATGGTTTAAGTGCCTTTAGGTTTTCATAAGATATCCGTCATGCTGTCTTATTGCATGTATTACTGCATGTCTGGGAAGGTGGTCTTTAGTGCAGATCTACGCCTCTGTGAAACCGCTTTTGCCGCTTGCTTCATCACTTTATATACATGTGTCTTATGTTTGTGCTTTCATTAACCTTCATACTTTGTATCGCTGCAATGATACTTACCAATCAGACTGGGGCACAGACCAACCTTCCCTGCCGTACAAAAGCCATAAAACCCTCAATCTGACCAGTATGGATAACAACCTTGTAGGTTCTCCTGAAAATAAGTGGATTGATGCAAGCTCTAGGGGCAGTAGCTCCTCCAAGTCTCCCAACACGTCATTGAGAAGCAGCTCACCTGACACAAGGACTGTAAGTAATATGTTAACATTCATGTGTAGTTTATGTGCTCTTTATACATTTTTGTGTCATAAACTCAATGCATCTGATCTTTATGTATCGCCGCATTTATGTCCTATGCAGTGAAATGTGCGCCAGAGAAGGCGGGGATTTCTTTCTCCCGGCAAGGTTCGATTTATAGGCTTTTAGTCTCCATGCACATAAATGTGTTTTTCACATTTAGCACACTGACCCAATACATTGTAATGGCCCCATGCACACGCCTATGTATTATCATATGGCCATGAGCCTGAGGTAAAGCTCAGGACAGGTCCTATATTTGGCTGTTTTGTGGCTTGGCATACTGAATGATATTAATGCGTCGGTGGAGGCATGGACGGCTCATGGATCTCTTCTGTTTTTGACAGGTGGGCCAACCAAAAATGGTAGCTCACGCTGAGGTATTTGATCATAATGAAAGAAATTGGCTGTTTCTTTTATCTATAGCCATTTATTTCCTCTGGACCAGTATCTGCTCACTGAGATATTTAATCTCCTTCCAACAGTCTTTATATGCATCTGGCTCAATAAAAAGACTCCTGTGTTTCATTCATTGTATTTGGTTGAATGATTTAAAATTGTGTGTCTTTCAGATTTCAATTTTCAGTGGTTTTAGGCCAGGCTTTGTACAGTATGTGTGTGCCAGGATTCCATTTCTAGGTGTTTTAATCATCATATAACCTAGCACTAACATTAATTTCTGTGTACACATGTTATTGGTCTTATAGGTTAAGGAGACTAAACAAGTTAATGGAATTAAAGATGAAGTGATCACAAAGCAGAAAGGTAACAGTACAGTTTTATGTCCCTCATGTTAAGTATGCTTTCTGTCTGTAGTGCTAAGATTCATTACCTCACATAAGGACATCAAGAAGGAAAGAAAGAGCTGCGATGTAGGATGGGCAGAATAGGTTACTGCATAGGGTGCTATGGAGAAAAGGGAGGGGAAGTAAAATGACCACATATTGTCTAAGGTGCTGATAATATTGTAGGTTCTGAGGTACATTATACAATGGTAAGAAATATAGATCTTCATCATGTGACAATTGCCCACTGCAACCTGAGACCAAGTGTATGGGGAGCACAGTAGGACCCTTTCTTTTGACATCAGAATAGCTTGTCCCACCACTGCAAGTGGGGAATATGTTGGGGTTGCTATTAACTAATAGGCAGTTTCTGCAATATACTGCCATTTTGATCTTCACTGCTTTGTGGTCAGTGCCACCATAGTCACATTATTTTTATAATTCTTGAGGCATATTTACGAAGAATAACTTTAGTGCTCCAGTCGCACTTCATCTTTCATTTTTCTAGAGCACCGTAAAAATAGAGGCTATTGCTGGCTGAAGCAGTTTTCTTTTAGACACTTTCATAAATCTCCTATCTTAGGTGAAAACAAGCAGGTGTGTTTGAGAAACTGTGCTATTCCTGTTAACATTGGACAGTTGTCAGACACTGAGAAAAGAAGAAAAATCAAGTTTGGGTTTTTTAAAAAAAAATAAAAATTTATAATCACGTTGCCTATCTGTTTTACATGGATGACATGTGGGTTTTATATATATTGTATTGTCTAACATTATTCTCATAACTGGAAATTTGTTGTGAAAAGCTCATTTTGTCTTAGGACTGTCTAAGGCTCCATGCACCATATTTTAACGGCCATCAGACTGACCCATTATTTTCTGTAGCCCCCATGCACATGTCTATGCCTTATCATAGGCCAATGTAAGGGACTGTGTACCTGGGAAAAAATTCGGGACATATCCTATCATATCATTCATGGTATGTCTGTGCTGCTTACCCATGCATTCATTGCATTATACCTAACCCCTGAGTTAAACCTGTGAAACTCAGTCCATGTGTTGGCCGGATTTACCAATATGCCAGGAGAGTGACTCCTAGCATTGCAGTATATCTATGCTACTATAGTCCCTGCCTCCCACTAAGATACTGTCCCGTACTGATTATTGTATGGGAAGTAGGTAACTGTATTACTAGAAATCCCTCTGCCAACATACTGTTCAGGCCGGTAAATCCAACCAACACACAGACCAAGTTTCATGGGTGAGACTCTGTGTGAATGTGCGATGAGGCTGGAGACACATGTTGAGTTTTTGTTGGTTTTTATTTTTCCCTGCAGATTTTGCTGTGGTTCTTTAAGAGCTATAGCCAGGAGTGGAATAACATGGAATGGGAAATATAAAGGAAAGCATTTATATTGCACCTTCCTGCTGAACCCCCTCCTGACTTTGGTTTTAAAAAAAAATAAAATAAAAAATTGTGTGCCCAATGCTTAAATATCTCATGAGTACAGAGTACGAATGGAGGCTGTTTGTGAAGCGTCACCAGACAGATCATGTTCCATGGTGTTAGAGTTCAGACTAAAGATACCATTGTGGCTTCTTAGTTACAGCATTGTATTGTTTTCTTTTTTTTGCTCCTTGTTGAATGCCGAGAAGATATTTTGTTGTTACTTTACTAAAGTTGCTTGTAACTGACTTTTCTTGAATGTTTCATTTGCTCATTTTGCATGTTATTTCTGACTTCCATGTCATTGCTATATAAATATGACATGTACGGTAACAAACTTGAATGATTTCAGACTTGCTGCCTCTTAAAATGAAGCTTCACATTGGACCAATTTGGTCTTTGTTTCCTCCTAAACAAATTTTATATTACTTGCAATGTCCACGCTGAAGCTTCACTTTAACATCAGGTTGGTGATGCATTTACCTTGTATACTTTTGGAATTTGTGGCTTTTGTATTTCTTACATTTATCCAAACTTAATACCGTCAATATGTACTCACACTTGGAGGAAGTACTGCTATTTCATTAATACTTGGTGGCTCTCACAAGGTGGTACTAAGGCGCTGTGGCATGTCCTTTATTCTAAATAATGTATCCCCTGTAGTTGTAGGTAAAATACTAAGTCCATGTGGGGAACTTTTAATGGGGGTCTGTTAACTTTCCTGACATTTCAATTTTAGAAAGTTCTTGTATTCCCATAAAATAACAATTTTGAAGCATCTTTTCATAGAACTGTGTTTTATTGTTCCTTTGTTATTCTTCCTGGAAGTGTATGAATAAATTGACAGGATATTAACAAAAGACTGTCACTGTGCAGTCTGACACTCTTCTAAGAAAAGATGCCATAACTTTGCTGTTTCGTAGGTAATTCAACTGTTAATTCCTTCCAGCCCAACTAGTATTATTACATTTTATTAAGCATATAGTTAATGCTCAATGCTGTAATAGTATGGCACTATGATGGCTAAATAGCTGTGCCTGCACCGTTATTGCTAGGTCTAGGCTGTCTTATACATCAATTGCCTGGCTCTCAAAGCTTGTGATCAATACTGGTCACGACCGTGATGGCGCCTTAGCTGAAAGAGATTGGAAGGGGAGCACTCCCTTTCTAAACCCCTCGTACCCCACCTTGATGTGAGTACCAATTGGTTGGCAGGATTAAATGTTCACATTAGGCTTAACTTAAAAAAAAATAAAAAGCTAAAAAAAATGTATCTTTTATCCACAAACAAAGGAAATTAAGAACATACATAATTTTCACATCCACAATGACTTGTAAAATAAAGGCAATTAAAAAGTTGGTTGTGCAAAAAATGCCACCAATTAAAACCAAGGGTAGTTCCACAAAAAACAAGCCCTCACAGATTTTTGAAAAAAGTCATTCAAAACGTAAGTATTACTGTGTAAAAATAGAAATGTCTATATAAAAAATAAACAACCCAACCTAAACATAAAAATTTAGGCATTTTCAAAATTGAATTGGCCAAAAATCATATGGTTTAAAAGAAAAATAAAAACCCCAAAGAAAATGGCAGGGTTGTTGTATTATTCAAGCTATGCCCCCCAATACATTTATAGTGCAAGAAAGTGACAATCACTAATAAAGCCTGGTAATATATAACTGTTTCAATAGAGTAGCAAAATAATTATGAAATGTAAAATGCTGAGATGGGGCAAAAAAAAAAAAAAAAAAAAAATAGGAACCTTCCCTCTTTCAGAAGTCTGAAGTAGGTGTTGCCCTTACAGGGTTAAGTAAAAACAGATATGTGAGAAACCCATTAATAATAAATAGGTATAGTAAAATGTGATTTTCGTCTACTGGAATCTTTTCCCTAATTATTGGAATGGTTATAAAAAAATATTTTATTTTATATCTTTCAATTAGAAAATGAACCTATATCCTTGAGAAACTATAAAAGGAGGTCTCAATTTTTTGAGCAAGGTAACACTTGTGACCAAGTACTAGCTGCTTTGCTACTGCCGAATTTCCCAGGGTTCTTTCAGGACTAACCATGGTGTTGGGTTCTACGCTGCTACTGCCACACGCTGAAAGCAACATAACTCATTTGTTTTTTTCCTTAGGATCATCTGGTTTTGCTTACAGTTCATGGGTCTACTTGTGTGGTAATGGGTGGTGTTGCTGTGTTATAATCTCTATTTGTTGGACCAATATCTGCAGAATAATCCACTTTAGAAGAAAAAGCTTATGACAACCCAGACCCACCATACACATTCATATTTCAATAAATGTGGATTTACAAACGGCTTATGATGTTTGTGAAACCTGTAGCTATGTATAGCGTTTGCTGCAACTAATAGTTACGGAAAAACAGAATTGGATCCTGGCGAATGTAATGAACAAAGGAATGTTTCCAGTCTCCTGAGTTCTGGTGTCCGTTTCCGTTTTGATAAATAATGACCAAATATATATTGGATCTCCAGATCCTTAGTGTAAACTCGGGCCTAATAGTACAAGATAAACATTGATGTATTTAACCATCATGTCTAAATTTCCGAATCCAAATTACAAGAACGGCCATACTTTGATCTTCACACTTACACACATTTTTGTAAATGTTTTCTATTTTAAAAGGGTGTTCCAGTCTAAAAATGTTGATGAACTATCCTAAGGATCTGCTATTAATATTAGATTGCCCGCTGATATAGAGAATGGTGTAGGAAGCAGATAGCTCTGTTCTTTGTGCAGTGGCTAAACCAGATGACTGCAGATCAGTTCCCATTCACCGCAATGGTAGTTAAGGCCTGGTTCACATCTGCGCAGGGGTTCCATTTGGGGAATCTGCTTGGGGACCCCCCGTGAACAGAAACCTAATCCACATAAAAAAGCGTTTACCTTAGGAAATCCATGGACCCTATAGACCATAATGGGGTCCATGTGGGTTCCTCAATTTTGGTCTCTGCATGAAAAATGCGAAGAGAAGTGCTGCTTGCAGTGCTTTTCTCTCCGCATTTTTCATGCAAAGAGGGGAACAGAATGACCTGAACGCAGATGTGAACTGAGCCTTAGCTGCAGTAACTCTTCTGTTTGTCTCCTGCTTCATTCACTGTGTACCAGCTTCTGAAAGCAGTTGGTTAGTGGGGTGCTAGGTGTAATCTGATATTGATGACTTATTTTTACGATAATTCATAAATACTTTTAGCCTGGAAAAGCAACTTTGTCTTTTTTTTTAACCATATACTGTAGGCAATGTGTTTCCAGTAGCCTGTAGCATATTCTGCATGAAGAACAGTGCTATAGATGTAGAGGATAAGCAAGCTGTATTATTTACAAAGCGTTAGAGATACCTATGTAATAATAAGATTTAGGTGCCACGTTCCTTTTGTGGAGCACATACGTTTCTTCTTGCTCTCTTTATTGCTGCCTATTCCTTTATTATAAGCAGAAACTTTTTTGTTTTCCATTAAATGTGTGGTAAATACCTACACCCTGTGTATGTCTCCAGATAGTGGTCGGTCATATTACATACAACTGTTGAAATGGTTCCATAGCTTTTTCTGTGCACTGCATGTCAGACCCCATCCATTCTGACTAACCAGCATGTTTGCTTTTCTTGTTGTGTTGTCTTTTGTCTGCTGTGCCATATTTTGTATTGCATTGAGGAAGGTTTGTATATTACAATATGTAACTAAATAAACTGGATGCTTATAATATGCCAATGAATTATCTGGTTTGCTTATTACTACAACAGCAAAAAAATTCCAACTGCGCTAGAACCGGTGAAGCAGCACCTACTGAAGGGTACAAAGAGTTGGAGTTACTGGAGGTGGTGAAAGGTCCTCTTTAAGGGGGTTATCACATAAACCTAACCATATTTGTAGAGAAGTAAAAGTTTAAACATTTTGTAAGTATAAGGAATTTAAAAACTTGCAGAGGCTAAAAGATTTTCTCTTATGTAAAGATCACTGCACACACCGGTTGGTTGGAGTGAAAAGTAGCAGATTATGTTTATTTCATGATTTTCTTAAAGATAAGTAGAATCAAATATGCATCACAACACCATAAACGCCACGTGATATACCACCAACACCTTATATACCTGCAAGCTGACCCACCAATGGGATCAAGCCTGATGAAGTTCAACTGTTTGAACGAAACATTGCATGAAACAAATCTCTGATTCTACATGTCAATACTGAAAACTATATGTTCCTTATTGGAGTCAGGCTATCTTTTCATGTATGCACTGTCCCTATCCGATAACCTGCCCACCGTAAGGAAATTGTGGCTAAGTTTCTGACAAGTGCCAGACATTAGAAAGTTCCTTCATTCATGGACTTATCTATTGGCAACTTATGAAGACAAAGACTGTTACCACTTAGATGGTTGGAGAAAATCTTTAAAACGCTGCAAAATTATGAATTATTTATATTCACAAAAAAATGTTTAACTTTGAATTGTCTACAAATATAAATATGTTTATGGGGAAAAAAGCTTTTGTAGACCTTTCATCACCTCCACTGTTTCCAGGGTCTTTTGCATCCTGCTCCACTAATTTCAGCACAGTTGAAATGTTTCCTTTAGGCTCCCACCATTTCAGAGCAATCAGTGTAGTTAGTTTTGGTGCCTGATATGTAAATTGGGGACTGTATTATTAAGTGGGTTTTCTTGGGCCAGGGCAAATATTGGAGTGAAATTCTAGAGTCCTCTGACTTGAGAATACAGAGTCTAAATAGCATATTAGGCACAAAAGCTAGCGGTTCTACTTGCATTGGAATTATGGAGCTAAAGAAAAAAATCCAACCATGCTGGAATCTGTGGCGTAGCCTCATTAGATCATTTTGTGTGAAACTGTACAGTTAAGTGGGTAGTGGAGGCATATTCTCTTGCCTGTTCTGACAATGGGTGTGGTGGCTGTCCATTGAATGCTCAGCAAACATTGTGTTATAGGTCCTGTTTATTAGAAAAGGTACACAGTCCAGTCACATTAATGTGACCACCTGTCAAAATCCAGAATAACCACCTTTCGCAGAGCGGGCCAGTGTGAGACGTGCAGGAAGAGGGGGATGTTGTGATGGTGTTCACTGGGATGTTGAGCCATGCCAACTCCAGTGCCGTGGCCAGCTGTGCTAGGTTACACGGTTGAGCAGCTATGGCGTGAACAATCCGATCGAGGTGGTCCCACAGGATCTCGATTGGGTTCAAGTCTGGGGAATTTGCTGGCTAAGGGAGTACAGTAAACTCATCCTGGTGCTCCTCGAACCACGCACGTACACTGCGAGCTTTATGACACGTCACATTTTCCTGCTGGTAGATGCCATCATCCTGAGGAAAAACACTTTGCATGTAGAGGTGAACATGGTCTGCAAGGATAGATGCATAATTGTATTGATCCATCGTTCCTTCCACAATGATGAGTGCACCCAGATGACTGATGACACGTTCCTTCTGCGATTGGTTATTTAACGTTGACATCAAAAGTAGTCGGTGGTCACATTAATATAACTGGATTGTGTTTAACACTCACTGGGTATTGCACAGTTGTCTCAGTAGCTGTCAATTCTCATGTGCAATTCCTTCACTCCATACATCATGTCAGGTCAAGCAGGAGAGTATGATAATACAACTCTGCTAGGTCCTATCGGTCAGTGGCTGTGTTCAGAGCAATCATGGTCATCAGCTGCTTTGCTTACATTGGCCCAGTCATTCAACACAGACCCTTGATTTTTTTTTGTGACTAACAGCATTAATAGCTAAACATGAGTCTGTTTAATAATCCATGCTAGATACGTGCCTTTCCTTCCATGTAATATCTGTACAGTATAACCAGAGTAAAGCTAGTATGCTAGCTATTTGTAACCTCCTCCAAGTAAGAGTGTAAGGTGTCTGAGTTACGCTTTAAGTCGCTTACAAAATGTAAAATTTTAAAAGAAATTTTACTATTCCTTCATTTCAGCTTTTTGATACTTGATTTTATGACGTTATATGTCATATTACAATGAGCTTTATTGGATGGGCACAGTATGCAGTAGCATTTCCTTCCATCAAATATAGGCAAAGCTCTCCCAAATTTCTCTTACTAGTTTAAAAATGCTATTGGCCAAGGTAGGACTAAGGAGAAAAACTGATAGTTGTAACTGGTTTACAGAGGATAGAGCAGTATGCTGATATTGTATGGTTAGGAGACCCAAGTAGTCGTGAACTACACTTTCACAAATGGCAAATCTCATTCTTGAGTGTTCTTACTTATATTTTTTTTTATCTCCATTTATGTGATCAAATAAAATGTGTTGTTTCTCTTGCTTATGACCTGTTTTTATTTTGTTTTTTGTTTTTTCTGCCTCACCAGGAAGCACAGATTCTTCAGCACCAGATGTAAGTATGTTCTTACCTTCAGCAATTTGGTACATATATGGAATAAAAGGACTCACTATTGAGAAAAAATGCAAAGAGAAAAGTCAAAAAGTAGTTCTGCTTTTTTAAAGGGATTGTAGTTGTTTATATTAATACAATAATCAGATCTCTAATTTAATATAGGTTGTGGAGAATATATATTTGAGTTTTCTCAATTCTCTCCTAGATGCCTGTTCCATCCATTAATGTTTCAACAAGGTGGTCTTGGGATCCTGAAGAGGAGAGGAAGAGACAGGAAAAATGGCATCAAGAACAAGAAAAAATGTTGCAGGTAAAGGCATAAATGTGATTTTCTTTCTGTGTAGTGGCTGCAGCTGTTCTGTAATATCCTGGTCTGACCACTGCAGAGAGAACAGCGCTGTCTTCATTCTGCTTGATTCTCTGGGCGTCAGCTACTGTAAACAGTTGATGCATGGGGGTGCAAGGTGTCAGATCCCCACCCCACCAATCTGATATTAATGACCTATCCTTAAAGGGGTTGTCCCATCTCAAGCATCCTATCTATGCTGGTAGTTTATGTAAATTGAAGCCTTTTCCTAAATATATTGTTTTAGAAATTCTGCTTTGTTTGCCTGGTATGTGAATTTATTCCTCCCATTGTTTACACTGCGTTGCTATAACCACGGACCTATGGGACAAGTTACGTCACTTACTCACCGCTCTTGCCGGCTTCAGCTAATTGCAATTCTGAGCCTGTTCTGTACAAAAATCTGCAGCTTATCTAACCTGCATAAGTGTTATTTGTCCTGTTCAGCGGGAGGGAGGGGGAGGTAAATACAGGAAGTGAGAAGCAGATGCTGCATATAGCCTGGCTGAGATGGGAGAACCCCTTTAAGAAATTTTTAGCTCAGAAAGCCACTTTCACAAAGTTTACTTAGTTTGCAAATTCTGGATTTTTGTCATTTGGAGATAGATATATATATATATATATATATATATATATATATATATATATATATATATATATATATACATACACATTTATAGCATCGTTGCTTTTAAGTGCTTTAGTTTCCATGTTCGGTTTATGCAGTAGTACAAAAAAGTGTGTTTCACAGGTAAAAATATACATTATTTATAATCATACAGAAGACAAGAAAAATCACATCAGCCAGTAGTGCAAATCTATCACAGACTCGATCAAATAAATAGCCAGTACTTGATCCAAACCAATAGGGTAGCCAGCAATGCACGACAGGTAATATATTATATGCACATAGGTCAGAAAATGCATCATTAGGACAATTAGTATCGGTCTGTTTCACAGAGACCACATATTCACAATAACCTTTTTATATGGTCACTATTTGAAATTTAAGCTGTTTTTTTATCTTGGTTTTAAGGATTTGTCATTCTGTTTTGACAGGAAAAATACAAACGGGAACAAGAGCGACTTAAAGAAGAGTGGGAGCGAGCTCAGCAAGAAGCTGAGAAGGGGAGACATTTTGAGCAGGTTGGACCCATGATTCCTTTTATGTTCTATAGTATCTATACCTAAACTAGCTTGTTTTCCTATTATTTACTTATTTGTAATACACCAAGACAAGCCATAAACCATGTTTATGAGGTTTATTAAACTAATGTAGGTGAAGGTTTTAAAAGAGAAAATCATCAATGTTGGGTATATCACATTTTGTTTACTAGAAAGCGCCCAATCTCTAGATCCTCTCTGCAGACTTTAGATGCTTTTTGTTTGAGTACATAGCAGGCAGTTTGGCCACTGTAAGAAAGCACTCGGGTTATTGCTCAAGAGGCTGGCAAGAAGATTAGAAGTCTCTGTATCACTTTTGGTTTTTTAACTAGACCACTCATTCATATTTTACAATTTTAACAGGAACCAGCTGTCCTATCATTCCATAGCAGTAGGTCCATGACTTCATATACCCCTTCTTCATACTTGAGAACAGAGGGGCAAGAAGATTTTTTAAGCAGTAGAGACAGCTTTCAAGAGAATGAAAAAAGACTGGAGGAGGAACGTGAAAACAAAAAGAAAGAAGAAGGAAGGTTGAATTTGGAAGCCCAACGTAGAAGGGCAGAGGAGGAAGAACGCAGGCGTCGGGCAGAGGAGGAAGAACGCAGGCGTCGGGTAGAAGAGGAAGAACGCAGGCGTCGGGCAGAGGAGGAAGAACGCAGGCGTCGGGTAGAAGAGGAAGAACGCAGGCGTCGGGTAGAAGAGGAAAGTCGCAGACTCCAGCAAGAACTGGAAAGAAAAAGGCAAGAGGAAGAAAGAAGACAGAAAGAAGAGGAACAAAAGAGTCTGAGAGAAGAGGAATGGCAGAGGAAGAAAGAACAAGAAGAGCAGCAAAGGCAAAACTTACAGAGTGAACGAAACCAAAGAACAAACATTAGGTTAGTATGGGTAGCTGCGCTTTGGAGCTGTCATCTGTCATTAAATCCCCTATTCTAGTAGTAATGAAATGGCTCTGCTGATTTGTCCCTTTTCACACAGCAAAGCTGGCAAATTACCTGCAGAAAAACAGGAAATTTCAGCTTCTTATTCCTGGTGCAGTAGTTAGGACAAATGCTAACTTCAGGTTTTGAAAAATAAAAAAGTTAACTATAAAAATTCTAATTTAAATCATGTTATCTGGTGATACATTATCTTGGAGGTGCAAATTTAATTTCACATGTGTTTAATAGTGATAGTTTATCTTATTATTTATCTTCCACTTTCATAGTCGTACCGAATGAATACTCTGCTTATCACAGCGTTTTATCACTTTTGTTATAACATTTAGATCTAGACCTCTGCACCAGATCCCACTAATGACTTGCCATTTTTCTATGTCAGATATTGTCTATGGAAAGCCAACATAATTCAAACTAAGATAAAAACTAGATTCTAAAATAAATTGTACACAAAGGAATCAGTTTGTCACAAAATAAACTGTTTCAAAACTTTTTTAGGCTGAGACATGTAATGAGGTTCTTCATTGAGCCAACTTGTGTGACATTGAAAGCATGCATAAAACAATAATAGTGTATGCCAATAAAGGAGTTTCATTTTACATCTACTGGCAAGCGCTGTTTTATCCTCGACCCAATCCCTTGAGGAAGTCGGTCCATTACATACCAATTGAAAGCATGCGGGTTGACTAAAAAAAAACAAAACCTTTTTTTAAGGGTTTATATTAGGTTATTAGACTTCATGTTCTTCAAGATCTTTAGAAATCGAGTTATTTATTCTATTAAATAACAATTTCTTGTTTATGTAGTTCTTATTCAAGATTATCAAGGACTCTTGATGAATCTGACTACCCATCTTACAACAGGTGAGTACTGGATGACTAAGGAACGTGTGAGAAAAGTTACTGGATTTTCAAGTACTTTTGTCCTATTACTACTAGTCCTGATTTGATTTGTCACTTTTTTAAATTTAGGTTAAAGGGACAATAATTTTTGAGGTGATGTGCAGGACAATGCGCTATTTAATATTCCTCCTTTCTCCACTTTACCGCACATTTAATTTCTGCTCAAAAAATTTTCTTAATGAATTAGGCAGGAATAAGTTCACATCGCCATCATTCAAGTCTGTGGTTTAGATCCATCATAGGATCAGAGCAACAGACTGAAAAGCCAACAAAATAATTGACGGATCACCCTCCAGGTTTATGCTCTATTTGCATCCTCTATTTGCAAGGGTGAATGCAAGATTGCGTGGGTAGAGTAAATTAACCCCTTGTAGTCATACCCATACAATGTGTCAGAACAGTACATAGATGACAGTCTAAATATGTTCTGTGGTGAGATGATCATTTGTACATGTTTAGATTTGTATTGGATGCACAATTAGAACCTGTCACATCCATTTCTCTTGTGGTGGTGTTTTTATAAATGTATGTGATTTAGATATAAAGCGATAAACCATCTGGTCATAAATTTACTATTTTAGGTAGCTTTTCTAACTATTGGTGGAAAAATGTACGTCTACCGATTGAGTGATGAAAGAAATGATATATAGGCTTTCTTTCTGAAATGTTATTGAAGGAACATCCAGTGAACAAAATAGTCCCCTACTCACGTACACCTAAAACTCCAGAACACAATGAATTCTTTCAGTGAGCTCTTGTGATTTTGCAACGGTCTTATCTAATATTTTTTGTCTTGGCAGCAAATATAGAGATGTTCCTGATTCATCAGGTTATCCAGAGCAAGGAAATGGTAAGCATTGGCTTAATGTTATCTTATATATGTTGTTTTATTATCGCGGTCATGTTAGTATTTATGCTACATTGATGGAACTTCTGTAAAAGCAGTAGTATTTTTTTATTTCTAGCTCTTATGTTATTCATATGCTGCTACTAAGTATATTATTTATAGCAGGTTATAACTATATTAAGTTATACCATATCTACAACAGACAAATGTAAACTCGCACGTCAAAGTATATAGATATGTGTGGTTTTTATACATTCTGAACCCCATTAGTCCATTTTTTTTTACTTGCCCTTAACACAACAATGGAAAAAATGCCAAACTTTGCGTGGCCATCATGAGTAAATTGCGTATTAATAAGGGGTCAGATTTCAGAACTAATAGTTAATGAGTCTCCCATATTATTGTGCTGTATAGTTTTAGTAAGAGGTGTAAAATACCAGTATATCACATGAATCATTACATATAGGCGGACATGGGAAGGCAGCATATGGATTTGCTGATTGGGTGTATGAAGATGAACAAAACAGGAATCACACCGTGACACCTCAACCCAAAAATATCCCTACTGAAACTGAAGTCCTGGAAAAACAAAAAGTCTCTCAGATGAGAGATTATACAGGCCAAGGTGGGCAAATGCTCGGCTTCACTGCTTATCCTTATAAAAGCATTGCATGTGCTTGTTAAATAATGCTCCAGTAGCTGTAATATTGACAGGGCACAACTTCTATAAAGACGTTTCTGCTTTTATAGGGGCCCAATTATTGAGTGTTAAATAGGAGAACATGCAATCTTAGAAGGTTGCCACTATGTCATCCTTTGACACTTTAACGTATACTTGACAGTATGTACAGTATATATAACCAAGCACACAGATATATCCAAAGAGATTTGGTCAGTCTATAAAGCCTCAGTAGTTTTTAATGACTTAGAAACCGATCAGTCAGTTGAAATTCTGCTTCTTTTTACAGTCTGTAAAAGATCAGATATAAATGGCTGTTACAGTGGTCGTGTGAATGTTGCTTTAGGAAAAGGGATAAAGATGTAACTGGTTGCGACACAATAAAATATACATTGCAGAGCTTGCACAAGGGGCAGCGGGACACTTACCTTTTGGAGGCTTTTGCAGAATATTTGCACAGTGCATAGTAATTTCAGCTGGTTACTTCTTATACAGCCATGCCGCTTTAGCATGTACCTTTTCTTATTGGGGCGTTTGGGACCTGAATGAGTTAACAGTTTTGATTGAATATCAAATACACAAGGACATTAAATTGCTTTATGATGTAATATATTTGCACATTGAACCTGGTTAGGTTTTTACTAACAACTTCTCATCACTTTCTATATACTACAAATACTAACTGTTACAGTAAAATACTCCCTTCACAAATTCCATATTTTATGTTGCAGCCAGCAGCCATGGTTTAGAAACAACATGGTCAGCGGGTAGTTCACAGAAAGAGGGCCCTGCAGAAGTTGAGAGACAGCAAATAATCAAGGAAATGAGGAAAAAAGCCCCTCTTCATAATGACAACAGCTGGATCAGGCAGCGGAGCTCCAGTGTCACAAAAGACACGTCATCTCTTCCAAACTATATGAGAAGGTAAACTTTGTCTGGGTTCATTTCAGCTGTATTAATGTTTCTTTGTTGGAGTTGGTGGTCTTAGTACACAGTCCCTATCTATATACTCCTATAAGGGCATGTGGATAATGTACAGATGGTTTCCTGCTCTAGACCTCCATTTCTGAGCCAGAACATAGAGCTGATGTGTAAGAGCAGCTCCTGCTTTGGAGCCGTGTATGGAATTATTTCTCAACAGTTATCATGTAATGCCGCATTTCACCTGCAGGGGGCTGCAGGTAAACACTGTGGCTGTTTAAAACTTGCATGTTTCGTATATGTATTCAGTGCTTGTAGGGATAACATGTTTCGTATATGTATTCAGTGCTTGTAGGGATAACATGTTTCGTATATGTATTCAGTGCTTCTAGGGATTACATGTTTCGCATATGTATTCAGTGTTTGTAGGGATTACATGTTTCGTATATGAGTTCAGTGCTTGTAGGGATTACATGTTTCGTATGTGTATTCAGGGCTTGTAGGGATTACATGTTTCGTATGTGTATTCAGTGCTTGTAGGGATAACATGTTTCGTATATGTATTCAGTGCTTGTAGGGATAACATGTTTCGTATATGTATTCAGTGCTTGTAGGGATAACATGTTTCGTATATGTATTCAGTGCTTCTAGGGATTACATGTTTTGCATATGTATTCAGTGTTTGTAGGGATTACATGTTTCGTATATGTGTTCAGTGCTTGTAGGGATTACATGTTTCGTATGTGTATTCAGGGCTTGTAGGGATTACATGTTTCGTATATGTATTCAGTGCTTGTAGGCAGGACCAGCTCCAGGTTTTTATGGGCCCTTGGGCGACAGAGCCTCAGTGGGCCCCCTTGTAAAGGAGGCGGGGGAGTCGAGACACTGTGCGTCGCAGATGAAGCGAGTGACGTCACGCAGGAGTGTGGCGTCACCAATGCCATACCTCCCAATTTTTAAAGAGTAGAAAGAGGGGCAAAATGTTGACTCCGCCCATTCTCATTCATTTATCATGTGCTCCCACACAGTATAATCCTCCTACAGTCACCCGTAAATTATATTCCCCCCCTCCATCTCTCCCCCAGTTTCATATACACCCTTCCTCTTCCCCTAGTTTCATGTCCCCCCCCCTCCATCTCTGTCGCCAGTTTCATGCCGTTCTCCCCCTTCATCTGCCCACAATTTCATGTCCCCTGTCTCTGCCCCAGTGTCATGCTGTTCCACCCCCCCATCTGCCCCAGTGTTATGCCGTTCCCCCCCCTCCCCTTCATTTTCCCCCCAGTTTCATTGGGCCCCCTCCATCTCTGTCCCCAGTTTCATGCCGTTCTCTCCCCACCCCCTTCATCTTCCCCAGTGTCATGCCGTTCCCCCCTCCCCTTCATTTTCCCCCAGTTTCATGGGCCCCCTTCATTATGTTCCACCTTAATATTTAATACAAAATAAACACTTACACTCTCTCCGTTCACATAGTTGTAGGCACGATGACGTCATCACATCGCGCCTACACACGCAAGCCGGGCCGCAGCGTTAAAGCAGGAGCTGAGCTCACAGCTCCTGCTTTAATTGCCTATGTATTCAGCTCATCGGCGTCTGTCGGAAACCGATGAGCTGAAATCGGGACAGGCAAGTGCTGGGACGGGCAAGTGCCGGGGGGCCCCCAGAGGCTCTGTGGGCCCCGGCACTTGCCCGACTATGCCGTGTGCTGACGCCGGCCCTGCTTGTAGGGATTACATGTTTAGTATATGTATTAAGTGCTTGAATTAGGATTAGAATCCAAACTATTTTTTTTAATTAGCATCTCATTTTCTTTTACAGAGGAGAATCTCTAGACAATCTGGACTCCGGCTTAACCTCACGAAGACAGTCATCCTGGGCAAACCATTCAACATCTTATAACTCTTTATCATCTAGTCAAGAATTAAATCAGCCCTCTCAAGTGGTATCCACCTCCAACCGCAGCTACCTGCGCAACCCATCATCCAGCCTTCCGCAGATTTCTTCTGGCTCCATGGCATCATCTAGTTTGCCTCGGAATCAACCCTCAACACAGGCGTCTGGTCAGCAGCGCAACAAGTAAGCACAGTGATAGCTTTACAGATATATATATATATATATATATATATATATATATATATATATATATTGCAGGGTGTGTGGAATACTTAACCAGGTGCAAGAGTTTTTTTTCTATGTAAACTACATAGATGCAGATAATTACCTTGCGTTTTGGTTGAGGTAACCTCCTGTCGGCTGTTTTTTTCCACAGGGAGGGTGGGTTATGGAGTGAAGCCCTCCTTCCCCAAATTCCCTCCTTGTGCCCTTACTACTTGCTCATGTCTGTGGCTCTCCTATCCCTATGTAGACAGTCTGTAAGTAACATGTTGGTGAAATGTGAACATTACATAGAAATACACTTTTCACCAACGATGACCAAAAGCATTACCTACAGATAGCCGTGGAGTGGATAACAATTGTTGTGAACTGCTCCCGTTGTAAAATCCTGCAATGCCCATGTCTGCTGTGGCCAAATTGGATGGTTTTATTCAATGGAACTCCTTTACTATGAATAGTTTTTTTTTTTTTTGTTTGTTTTTTTTTTCTGATCCTCCCAAACAAATTATTTTTCTAGTATTGTAGGTGTATCATAATTGCTCCCAAAGGGCAGTGCTGTTAAACTGTACCCTACTGGACCCTAGGGATTTCCATATGCAGCATTTGTTGCTTTCATACTAGGAATACCTGGGTGCCAGAGTTCTCAATGTTCCCACACTAGATTTTTTTCCCCTTTGAATGTAATTTAAGAAAATGATCTAATATTCCTTATTATATAATTACATTTAGCAAGTGAACAACTGTCCTTTCATGAAGCCCTTAATTCAGCTTGTTGTCGCCAAGGCTGGTTGTCTATGAAGGAAACGTGATTTTGTTTACCCTTTGACGCATTTCTCCATTCCGCAGCATCTGTCAGACTTCAGACAAGGGCTCAGTTATTTTCTTATTCTGTATCTAGGTCAGTGAGCGGGAAGAAATTGTGCTCTTACTGTAATAACAGTTTGGGCAAAGGAGCGGCCATGATCATCGAATCTCTTGGTCTTTGTTTTCATTTACATTGTTTTAAGGTGAGACATTGAGGACATCTGAATTAATCCTCCACAAACATAGCTAACTGCCATGGTTGCGGGTACTAACACTTCTTACTTGTCTGTGCCAGACATTGTTCCATGAAACGATCAACCATACACATGTGTATATATAAGATTCTGCTGTAAATCGAGGTAAATTAAGTGCAAAGATTCTTTGCTTCTGTATTTCAGCTGAAATCTGTACTCTTTTTTCACTTAGGTGCCTAAAGGAACGGTTTCTTGTGCAATGCAGGGCAGCTGAGGTTGAAGGGGGTTGTCACTTTAATGAGGACTGCTCATGTCCTTTGACATCGGCGGTGTTATATTCCTCTAGAAAGATGACAATGCTCTGAATTCAGCACACTGTCAGCTTTGCTAGTATTCACCCCAATTCGTGATATCATTGTCATTTAGTTTCACCACTGATATCTGATGGTCTGTGAGGAATGCCCTCCCTGACAGTACAAGGCTATGGAAGAGTACTGGTGTGGGACACTGAGCTGTAAGGCTGGCTCTTCTGACAGTACAGTAATATCGGTGCCGAAACGAACACCACTGATATCTTGGACACTGGTGTGCATATCGGTAAAGCTGAATTCAGTGAAATCAGCTTTGTAGAGGGATATAATATGTCAGAGGACACAAAATGTCTTCTATAAACAGATATAACTTGGGCATTTTGAAACATAGAACAATGCTTCTGGTGTTATATGAAAGATGAGATTGTCGTTCTGCCTTTAAAATTTCCAGAGATATCAACAGATTGACATATTTAATTGCACCTCCTCTAAGTCCGATGCTGTGTTTTTAACCGGTGATATCTCTGGAAATAATAAAGGTAGAATTGTGATTTTGGTGTCATACAATAGCTGACAACCTGATCTGTTCTAGTTTCTTTTAATGCCCAAGATGTATCTGTTTTGAAGGGCTCTGTTCTCCAGTCTCATCTATCCTGCATTATACAAGAGCCCTCCTCTCTAGTGAAAGCAGCATACAGTTTTCAGCTGTCAATACAGACACAAGGGAAAGAATAAAGAAATACAGGATTTCACAAAAATTTGCCAAAATCTCATAAGGTATCATGCAAAATGTGTTAATGACACACACAGCCAGGAAAGCAAAAGTAGTTTGAAAGATTAGTTATGTTTTAAGGCTTGGTTCACATTTATGCTGTTCTGAAACAGCAGTGCTAGATCTATCTGGCCAGCGCACCCCTTTGACTAGAATATGATCTCTTAGGTTTTTATCATGGTGTCTGCCATGTCACTAGATAAAATAACACTGTATCCTACGCTACTGTGTCACCTTATATACTGTTCACCTGTATATGCTGTGGATTAACCATAACGTGTATACAGATATGTGTCTGATGTAAAATTACATAAAGTTCCATGTACTCCTAAAGGCAAAACTCCTTCCCAGACTGTATGTCATGCACATAAGTCAGACTCGTCCATTAGTTAAAAATCGCTGTGATGCATACCTGGTGTAGTTTCTATCTCTTGTGGATTGAAGTTACCCTGAGGCAAATCTTCATTTTCTCTGAGTGATAAAAAACCTCCCGCTATTATGCCAGACTGTCATAGTCTCCGCTGTTTTACATTTAGCATAGACCAAGCCAGAAATGAATTCCAGTCTGATTAAATGGAAATCTCAGTCTGCAGCTGCAAGACATATCAATATTTCTAATCAAGTCAGTAATAACCGTGAGCGTCATGTTTACATGATTTCATACTGCAGATTTACAATATTTCTCAGTGTTTGGTTTAGTTTCATGGAATCTGTCTGTTCCACATCTGCTTATCTAGTGCCAAATCGCTGCTGCTCTGCCGGTGCATCATGCGGGATACTGCTCCCTGCCTAACATTCATCACCTTGGCATAAAGTGACCACAGAAGCTGATGGCTAGGTCTGGCTGCTGCCTTGCTAACTAATCATTTTGCTTGCTTTGCTGCTTATTTAAGGCATTTCAGGCTCTGCTGGATGTATCCTGCAATTTGGCTTACTATCCAGAGGCCTAGCAATGTTTTTGTGCTGTAAACAACTTATTGTTCTGTATTTATTTTCTTGAACAGTGTGTCGCCTGTGAAACAGACCTTGGAGGATCCCAGTCTGGAGCGGAAGTTAGAATCCGTAACAACGACTTGTACTGCAACAGCTGCTACATTAAATTTAAATGTAAGTTTGCGTGACACATATTTCTACTGATCTCCATCTCCAGCTGGCAATTTTCTGTCAAATTCAACTTGTCTCTTGCTCTTTTAATATTTTTGTTACTGTAAAACTACTATAGTACAAGTTCATTCTATGGAAAATGCAAAGGAACTTGGTGTGGGCATCCTCAGGTCCTCGTCATTTTCTGCCATTCGGTCCCCTGCAGCAGACTGCTGGAGCAGAGAATCATCATTCTGCTGCGGCGTTCTGCCAGGTGAACAGTCTAATCCTCAGGAAGTCTCTCCCCATGGACTCTATGTGGAGTGTGATCCCCTTATAGCGATCACAATGTACTTTTTAAGATCAATATTATAGGCACATTTATGGAAAAACAACACTGGCATAACAATACATTTATGATTGTGGGACCTCAAAATGCCCTCTGCACATCACCTTTTCCTATAATATATTTGGCCAGTTATTTAGCATGATGCTCAGTTCACATTCATTCCCTACCTGTATATAGTAACTCTTCTGGGCCCCTCTTTCAGAGAAGGGCTCTGTTCCTGTTGCTATGCTATACTGTAAATATCCCATCAACATTCCTAACATGTCTGTACATACATGACATAATTCTGGAACATTTTTTCTTTTCTCTTTTATTCCATCTGTCAGTGTATGAACTAAATGTCAACTGTCCATAGAGCATGTTGCTGTATGATCTGTCAGTTCAGATTGGACAGTGTCTGATATCAAATAGGATGGTAACGCCCAGTAGTTAAGATTTCTCCTGGAAATGTATTATTGGAACATACTGTAGATGTAAGAAAAGATGCCCAGTATAGTTATTGTATGGGAAATACAAGAATGTTGGTGACAGATCCTTGACGCTAGGTTCACACCTGTGTTCTGGTCTCCGTTCTGTGGTTTCCGTCTTCTGCATGCAAGAAGACAGAAACAACAGACCAGGTCCGGCCGTGAGTGGCGGTGAGCGTTTTATGCTCTCCGCCACTAAACCGTTTTTTTAAAAATCCGGACACAGAGTAATGCATGTCCAACTCTGTGTCCGGACTTTTAAAAAAACGGTTTTGCGGCGGAGAGCATAAAACGCTCACCACCGCTCACGGCCGGACATCTTACTCACCCATTCAAATGAATGGGTGAGAGACTCCTGCAGGTTTCCGTCTCCTGCTCTGTTTTATGCAGGAAACGGAAACCTGCATAACGGAGTGCCGGGCGCAGATGTGAATGAGCCCTGTTATTCTCTTGAAGAGACTCTGTCATATCCTCTAAGAAGACAGACTGGCTGTGTATACCTTAGTAGGTACCACACTATGGATTAGAAAAAAACAGGAAGGATATTGGCTGCTACATTAATGTTATATGAACAAATAGTTGTGTTTCTCTGGCTAAGTACTGTGGACTAACTAGACTTTCCTTCTCCACACAGCCGGACACCCCACCTCCATGTGAAGGCCTCCTCATCACAGAACCACTTCTAAAAATAGCAGAGGAGGATTGATCCGACATGGATGTAAATGTATAAGCACAAGCTGGATATGTGCTTTCTACAGCTTATATATGTTATATAAGATATGACGTTGCAGTTGCCTTTTATTCTTGCATTATCTCATTAACCAGATTTCTTTGTGGTATATTTATGAGAGGATAATCAAAGCTAAGGGGCATGTTGTACTTTCAGTGTTCTCCATTCTGTATGTAAAAAGACCGCTTTTATGTAATTTCAAAATATTTTCCAGTCCTTTTTCATCTATCCTTCCATGGGTGTCTAAAAAAAGGGTATTTTCAGTAGAAAGGTTATGTAACAGACATTCAGATTAAGAGTTCTGTTGCTTTCATCATTCTGAACAACATTTACCGTCTCTCTAGTAAAGTGAAATTCCATTGAAATGCATGTGAATGTATGATTCTATATTTATATGGATACGTAGCACACTATAAGGTATCACTGCTTTGTGGGGAGGTGTGGGATGATTTCTGATACCGGTTTTCTAGAAACGAAAATCTATGCAGAAATTGTGACGTAACACAAGTTTTCTCTAACCTTTTATTTTCTTTCTGAAATTATTTGTTAAGAAAATGTTTATTTTCTGAAAGTTTTCTGTACTTTAAAATATTTTCTGATTTACTTTTGTAAATAAAATTGTGGCTGCATTTAAATCAGATATTTTACGTTACGCTTTTTTTAACCCATGAAAATAAAGGATGGGTCTCCACATAAAATGCAATTTCACAATACAAGAAGCTTTTTATTTAAAAAAATTTACTTTTGTACCTCTTTACCTCCCGTTCCTGTGATACTGAAGATGGAAGATTCCAGGTAAGTGCAATTATAAGAGGAAAATTAGGATATTTTCGCCCCTGTGCGGTTGTTCTTCAAGGCTAGATGCACTAGTTCATTGCAATGTCTGTGGGAGATTTATAAAAAGAAATATTATAGTAATACATACTCTGTTTTACAACAAGTGAATATAAAAATGTGCAGAATATAATAGCAAGAAATTCCGGATACGGTGGCTATAGAAATGTATTATCTGCTTCTGTGCTTTTTATGACTGCACCCTGTATTAGCCTTATCATTAGAATAGCAGTAAAATAAATTGCCAAGTATAGAATTCATCTTTGTCTTCCAAAAATGGAATATCCTTTATAAACTATCCACCTTCTCTGCCATGTCACAAGAGTGATCAGTCATAAATGTAATACAAGACACAATGGGGAGGTTTGTCAAGACCGATCTATACTATACCAGTTATGATATGGTCTTGGTGCACACCTCATCATAAATTGGGCCATAAAACATCCCAATGCTACAGCCCCATTTCATGAAGCGTTGAGAGCATTGTAACAACTTAATTCACAAACCCATGGTTCACATGTTGTGTGTTTTTTTTTGTTTTTTTTTTATTCCAGTTTTATGTTGTAGGGAGATGAGATTATCATACTGTACCTTTATCTAGTCAGGCCTGTATTTCACAGTGTGTATGCACATCGTACATACACTCTTCTAGACAAATGTCTTATGCATCCTAGTCCAAGAATCTATCCTGCTTAATATTCCTGGCACCTCTAGCTAAAAACCTTGGATAAGAAAGTAACTCTTCATGACAGTGAGTGGGCAAGCGCTGTCTTCAATGTACTGTTTTATACCACTTCCAAGGTTTGTCTCTTAGCAAACTATTTCTAATATATTCCAAACTTTGTCATTATTAGCAAGAGCTTATGTTACGCTAGTTTTCTTAGGAAATAGTGATGTGTTTTGACCTTAGCACCAGGGAAAGACAAGGGGATCACAGCGGGCAATCTACGGTAGCAACGTGGTGGATGGTATTTAGGTACAATCTCATGTGATTGAAAAATAAAAATTTTAAAAAACCGGCTCAACAAACCATACAATACAGCATATACAATATACAGTGTAAAAACCTTCTAATATTGGAAGCTTCAGAGGTCACATCAGGCAGCCACATGGTGGATGGTATCTAAACAACTTTCATCCATATGTCACATCAGAACACACAGCACATATTGACTTTTTGCTGTGGGTATTAAAGTTGCAGCATGTCAATTATTGCTATGGCTTTCAACCTTTACCCAGTGGGATTCCTGCCAGTGAGCAGCATGGAAAACCACCCAATTTCTCTGACAGAAATTCTACAGAATGTTTACAGTGTGTCTCCTCACCTTAATGGAGAGATATGTAGCATTTTATAGATTGAAGACAAAAACTGATGAAGTGAGAAAAACATTGGCATATGTTTCATTATCTCACGTCTTAATCTTAGAAGAAATCAGCCTTTATGTAGTAATGTATTCTACAGTACCAGCATCTCCCTTCTTGATTGCTTAATATGCATTGAATTGCTACATATAAGTACCAACAGGTGCCATAAAGCATACCCACACCTTAGAAGATAGTAATAAAATAATGACTATGTATACCCAGGTGCTGTGAAATGTAGTGCAGCTGTACGCTACACCAATCTTGGCAATCAGGACTTCATTATATATTCACTAAAACTTTTGTTTTCGACAATTGGCAAATGTACAATGATATTTTGTTGCTCTTTTGCATGTTACAAGTCTACTGAAAACCTGCCTATGTAGTTTAGACAATACCTTTTAACATAGCTGGCCCCCCTGACATCTATCCTCTTTGGTAGAATTGTGCAGTGTTGGACATCCTCCACAGCACCACAGGCCAGGAGTCTCATCTTGAGCTAATAAAAGTGAATTCCAGCCATGCAATAACTCTATAATCTTAAAGGTTTTGTGCGGGGCTGTGATATTGATTGCTGTGACTGTCCTGTACATTGTATTAGTATTGCAGATCAGCCCAATTCATTTTAAAGGGGTCCTATCATTCAATCACAATTTTTTCTCATTAACACGTCGGAATAGCCTTAAGACAGGCTATTCTTCTCCTACCTTTCGTTGTCTTTTCCGCGCCGTCGTTCGCTTGAAAATCCAGTTTTTGTTGGTATGTAAATGAGTTCTCTCGCAGCACTGGGGGCGGGCCCCAGCGCTCAAACAGCCTTGGGGGCGTCCTCAATGCTGCCAGAGAACTCTCCAGCACCACCTCCATCTTCTTCTGGAACGAGGTCTTCACCACGTCTTCTTCCGGTGGTGGCTTGTAACTTCTAGGCCTAGGAGGGCAAGCCGAATGAGCATGCCCGCGGCCACGAGACAATGGCTGCTTACAATACTATGTAAGCGGCCATTTTTCTTGTGGCCGCGGGCATGTGCAGTCGGCTTTGCCCTAGGCCTGAGGTCTAGAAGTACAAGCCAGTGCTGTTTGAGGGCTGGGGCCTGCTCCTAGTCCTGCAAGAGAACTCCATTTACATACTAACATAAACCGGATTTTCAGGCGAACGACGGCGAGGAGAAGACAACGAAAGGTAGTAGAAGAATAGCCTTTCTTAAGAATATTCCGACGTGTTAATGAGAAAAAATTGATTGAATGATGGGATCCCATTAAAGGGGGGACTAAGAAGACGAAGTGAACATTAATATCACCGACAGCCCCTTTTAGAGTATGGAATGGATGCTTTTGTCACAGAAATTTCAGTTCTGTCCAATTTCCATGAAATGCTTGAACTCCCGAATTTACTCTGTTGTCCTGTCAAAGGGAATCTGTCAGGTTCAAAATGCCTCCAATAATAATAATGATGCCATCTTAGGTCTGGTACACATGCAGGCTGATTTGCAGATCCGTAAAAAGATGACCACAATGGTATATTTCTGCTGGTCTTGGAGGCCCCTCCACAGCACCCAGGAGGTATTATGCATTTGACAATTTACAACTGGTCTTGGGACTATCAGCTACAGGGTAATATGGGACATACACACTTGAACAAATCTTACACCCTGCAACAAGATGTACTAGAAGTACACCCTTGTAGAATAGAGTACAGATATACTGTATATTGGGACATTATGGCAACTGGTTAGTTATGTAGCAGTATTTTAGGATTGTCATGTAGTGTCCTCTGTGTAAGTAAGCTGGGCACAAAACATAATCCAGAATACTAAAATGTTGGTGGTGGTTTTGACTTGGGCTTTGTGCATATACTCGAAATGATACAAATTTCAGTGGGCTAATAAAAGCAAGTTACTATAGGACAATGTCAGTCCATTCAGATCGATCACAACTTGTAGTAGGCAAGGAGAAATGGTTTACAGGAGGTAAGAAGGGCTCCATTATTGGTCAGTAACTACTACTTTTGGCAAGCTTTGTTATACATTAGAGGATATGTCCAGTAAGGACAATATTTAGCTCAGCCTAGCATATTGTAAGAAGTAAAAGGCTGTCTGCTCTGCCACCATGATGCTCTCTACCTCCTGGTCGAGCGATGACATGCTGACACAGGGTATGTGACTACTGCTGATCCAGAGGACAGGAAAGACAAAACCGTGCAGAAACCTTCTGACAATTCCAATTTTATTTAATCATATTTACAAACCTAACAAGAGCCCAAACCAGTGTTTTACCTCCTTTTGCCTTCTCCCAGGGCATTGCTCAATGAGAATGATATATGAAGCCATAAACAATTACTGCGTCGTGTTTGCATTACACTCTGTAGGAAGCAATGCTGAGAATAGCGCATAAAGTGGGATATTTATAAAACCCTTCTGCTGTAGATTAAATATGAAGAAAAAGTGCTGTCTACCTGAGACTGCATTGTCTAACAGGAAGATCAATCACAAATGAGCGTGATAGATGAGGAAATAATATGTTACACTGACTCACTGAATAATGCATGAATCCCCGCAAACATGACTCACTATCTTATTGTTGCAGGAGGAAGAACCATTCCACCGTATACAAGAGATTTACATATGCAGCAGTGATGATGTTAATTATACCAAGATTTTCTATTACTAGCGCTAACACAATACCTTGGTTTTTTTTTCATATCCCAAGACATATAACCAAAAAATAAACCATGACTGTGCTCTTGACTCTTTATAGGAAATACAGTAACTGTGTAGCATTTCTGTAGCTTGAAAGTTGACTCTTTTGGACATTTTGTTTCTGGGGCAGAAAGTAAGTAAGGCTACATGTGTAGTATAGGTCCATGAGAGGAAGGCAGGGATGGCACAAGGATGATATCCATATGCAGCCATGCCCTCAGTGCACCCACTCATTTCACTAATGAGCCCACACTGGAATAGGACCTGTGTTAAATTTTGCCCAGGGCCCATGGACCCCTGATGATACAGGGATGTCTGTATGGGGTCATGAGAAATGAATATGTCAGTATGCAAGCCATTAAAATTACAGCTAGCCCAATGACAAAGCACACACTCGTGCACATGGAGACAGATACTACCTCACAACATGTTATTTCTTATTGGGCTGCTTTTTCTGTCAATAGGTCCCTCATACACAATTCACATGGCTATAATACATCCTTATTGTATGGACGGTTTTACACCTGAAAATCATGTCTCAGGCCACAGGCGTAATGACTCAATTTACAGCATCATCTATGATCCTTTAAATTGGGGTCATTAGATCTACAGATCACACAAGATTTGCATCTGTAATATAATAAGATAAGATAATGCTTTAATAGTCCCACCATGGGGAAATTCAGTGTGTTACAGCAGCATGGATAATACAGTAATATATTGCAAGATATTACACATACAAGCTCAGAATAGCAGACAGAAAAGATACTAGAAATCATGGCAACTAAAAAGAAAAACTTCAGGATTATTTAGTTCTCTGTGCGGAGTGATTTTCGCTTTGCCTGATGTTGATTTTACAGCCTGACCGCTGTTGAGAGGAAGGATCTCCGATAGCGCTCCTTCTCACACTTGGGGTGAAGCAGTCGGTCACTGACAGTACTGCCCAGTGTTGTCATGGTCTCATGCATGGGATGGGAGTTGTTCTCCAGCATGGAGCTCACCACGGACAGTATCCTTCTGTCACCCACCACCTGCACTGGGTCCAGAGGGCTCCCCAGGACAGAGCTGGGCCTTCTAACCAACCTGTCAAGTCTATTTCTGTCCCAGGCTGGTATGCTACTCCCCCATATCTACTATGGATATATTATGACCTTGTGAATCCACACCTAGTGTTCTTAGCATCCCTCTTTTAAAGTTCCTTTACAAAGATTCACATTGAGAGGACCTTCTTCCCATTCCTTTAACAGAGGCCTGCGTGACTAAATATTGGTCAGAATGTGATCTGGTCTCAGTTACCAAATTATTCTTTGGCCATTCGTTTAATCAGACAAAGTAGATTCCTTGTCCATCCTGATGTGCATTGTATAAGGCTGCAGGGATTATGGTTTTATTTTTTACACGAGACATATGCACTGAATATTTTAAAGGCCTTATTCAGGTATTTTTTAAAAAATCTTCTTTTCCTATTTCTAAAAAAAATTGTGACTGTCAACCAAGGTTATGGGGGGGGGGGGCATGTTTAATACCTCCACAGACAGCAGTGCATGTGGGCCATAATACATGCTTGTGAGAAGATAGGGTGGAGATTATCATGTGCAATATTTCTTAGGTTTTGCCAGAGATAATATTATCATTGTTTGTGATACATTTAATATTCGTACATGTTTTGCATCTTCCTTTCTTTGAAATATTTTTATCTGGTGTGAGAGATTGGAAACATTTAGTAACACCTTAAATTACATTTTACTCACGTGTTCTAGTCCTGGCCATGTGGCAAACCATGACTACAAGCACAGGAGATAAGGGTCTATTTTAGAGTAAAAAAGAAGGCACAAACCATAATTTGCAGTATCATTAGATTTTTATTTTACACCAGCTATATTCCTTCCCAGTCTGCCTCAGGCAGCACAAAGGGTTGAGGGTTATTATGACCCCTGTTGGACAGATGATGAGAGATGAATTAGCTTATATTAGCAGTCAGAGTCCTACAAAAGGCCGCCTGAGATAATGATCACACGTCTTTACTCAAAAATCAAGTTTCCAGTGACAAAATTGGGTGAAAAATGGTACCTTGTCATAAATCTGACTTTTCTGAATATCTTTAAGCACAGAAAAAAGTTTCAGATGGAGATCAAATCTGTTCAAGGTATTGTCAGAGAGAAACTTATTAGCCACCATAGTCTTAAAGGGGTTATACTGTGAAAATGATGTATGTCCTACCCATAGGATAGGGGATAGGCTGCTGATCAGAAGAGTGTGCATGACTGGTCACGTGGGCAGAAAGGATAGTGAGGAGCATCAGCTAGGAAAATGTCTTCCATATGATCTGCCCCTCATTGTATATTTGCTGCTTAGTCATTGCGTTTACTTTGGCTTGGCGTTTTCTAGGCAGCACAATGGCTGAGCAGCTGTATGCAAGCCTTGCGTCACCAAGCGTAATGAAAGCCGTTGGACGAAGTGGTATAAAGCATGGCGCTGGTGGACTCAGGAGCAATGAAAACATTCTATGAAGTTACCTATCATGCTTCTATATCTGACAGTCTGATGGACAAGTGTAATTTTGGTGAATACCAAGTGAATGTTGCCTGACTGACTGCTTTGTGCTATCTGCCGCACCTTATGTCCATACACTGCAATTGTGCATTTTCAATGTATGTGGTTTTTTCCTATGTTATTTCATGTCATTCCTTATGTCATTTCTTTGCTTGTCTTACTTAACTGTGAATTTTCTTACAGGGATGTTGTCATCAGTAAAGGCTTTAAGAAAGGCTATTCTTCTCTTACCTTTATTATTCTGATCCGAACCACAGTTCATGAGAAATTTCTTCTTTCTTCCTTATGTAAAAGAGTTTTCTTGCAGCACTGTGCTGTCCGAAAACTCTCCAGCGACGACGGCCTCTGTCTTCTTCTATGCCTCCGCCTCTTCTCTCACGCTCCCATCACGTCTTCATCCAAAAGCGCCGACTGCACCTGTCCGTTGCCCATTTTCCTGTGGCTAAATGGGAGAGGACACAGGAAAATAGCTGAAGAACATGCGTAGTCAACACTTTTGGACGAAGACACAATGGGAGTGCGAGAGAAGAGACAGTCCGGAGAAGAAGACAGAGGCCTTCGCTGGAGAGTTTTCAAGCAGCACTGGGGACGCCTCCAGTGCTGCAAGAAAACATATTTACATAAAGATGAAAACTGTGAATACCTACCGAATGGATGTGCGGAGAAGACGTCTAAAGGTAGGAGAAAAATAGCCTTTCTTAAGGCTATCCCTGCGTGTTACTAGTAACATATGGGATTCTAATGATAGAATCCTTTTAATGTCGCCAGTATATTTCCTATACCTTATAATAATGATGCTGCTGCTTTTGAAGCCAGGACAAAAAGCTTATTCAGAAAAGTACAAAGTCACCTGTGATGATTACAAAAATTTTTTTTTTAAAGCCCTGTGTATCGGCAGATATCAAGTAATCCAATAGATAATGGCTGATTGAAAAAAGAAACCTGCTGGCCAGTGTATTGTCAGTAGGAACCCCTCCTAATCTCTGAGGTCCAAAGCAATTGTTTGGGTTACATGGTCAGTAACACCACCCCTGCTGCTATGGAGTTGTCTTTCGGGGTTGGCCTATGCCCTTGCAGTGAAAGAAAATTTTAAAGGACAGAGATCTGTGGGGGTCTGACGCCCGGGATCCCCTCAGATCCCTGTCCTGAGGCTGCGCAGGTCTAAGTAATGTTTACCATAAGACACACCACTAGAAGTGTAACTTGTAGGTGTCACAATACTTTTATCTACATAATGTATGTCCTAGAGGTAACACATGGTAGAATTGACATGGAGGAAGTCATCTCAAAGTGGCTTATTCTATTTTCAGCAATGGTATAGTTATGTCTGAATGTATATTTCAGCCACACGTAGCTGTCAAGATTCCATATTCTATGTACACGTCTGTGGGTTGCCATAGTTGCCGTAATATGCATTAAGATCACACTCAAGTGTCTTATTAAGGTAGGTTTTATAATATTCTAAGCAGTGCTCCATCAGGTTACATTCTCTAGAGGATCTATGACCAGAGCTTTAAGTAAATCCACTTCTCATTTTACCTTAGGAAGGTAACACAAGATGAGCTGACTGCTGCAATAAAGATAAACACAAAGCTACTTAATACTGGAGCAACATAAGCAAAAGCCACTGCCAGCTTTACACTCCCGCTTCAATTATGGGGCTATTTCTGGAGACGGCTAGATTTACTTGTTACAATTTATTGGCTTAGTTTTATAGAGCGTCTTTGCTAGTAATGTGCATATAATAGATTCTTTACTATAATATTCAGTTTAGTTCAGATTCACTTTAAGAGAGCTCAGAGGTTTATTTCCTAAATTAACCTGACAAATGGATAGTGTATACCCAGTATATAGATATTGGTATCATGGTTATCATGATGTATAACACCATTATAGTAACTTCAAACAAACCAGGCACTAAGACCATTACCGATAAACTTAAGTATTACTTAAAAAAAATCTCTTGCCATAAAAGCCAATGCTGTTTGTGATTTCTTATCCATTCAGTTACTGCTTTTGGTCGGTACATACACCATCTATGGTGACCGGGATGAATCCCTTGTTCTCACAGGTTTGTGACATCCCAAATCATGGACACATATTTATGCTGTTTCTAATAGACATACCATAGAGCTGTGCAAAGACTGTTGAGTAGAAAGGGAAGTGGAGAAGAAGTGACATCACCTATTGGGACTGGTGTATTCTGTGTTTTATCATTGACAAAAAAGGCCACATTTACCTGATGCTAGATGAAGCTATGGCTATGGTTCTTTGTAGGATACAGGCACGGCCATGTTATATATGGTGCAAATGCAGAATGCTCATGAAGCAACCACTCACATGCTTACAATCCATGAGGGGTGGATGCCAGCATTTCAAATGCACTCAGATAAAGCTTGTATAATGGTGCCAGTCATGTGATAATGTGGGGTGCATGGCACCAAGTGCTAATGTTTTCTATGATGTCCTTTTACAGTGCAATGGGATCTGGGTCTTATCTACATATGTAAGAAAGCTGTGATCATCAGTAAGAGTGAAAATAGGAATTTCTTACAGAAATAGGAACTCTCACCATCATATTTGGCCAATGTCAGAGCTGCAGGACTTTTTTGATTTTTTTTTTAAATATAGATAATTTTTTTTTTCTTTTAGTCCCTGTTGTGCACTTTCCACTCAGCACCTCCTTCTTCATGCTCTGAGGTCTCCTTCTACTCCACTTTCAGTGACTGTCTATGCTTGTGGCCATGCTGTCTATAAATATAATAGACCCCTTGAGCTGGCTTGGTGTCAAAGTAGATGCGAGTTTCAGGTGTTTGTAATTGTCATCAACCTATCAAGTCTTTCCGGGGTCTGTATTAGGCTGACCGCTGGCTTCAGTCCTCGCCGGTTTTCATGATTACCAGCTACGATTCTTGGCCCAGTTCAGTAGAAGTTTAGTTACAGTTGTACGGTTTCAGGAGCTGAATTGAAAGGGGTGTGAGTTTTGTTCTGTGTGAGAGTCTGTTTTAACCTCAACATTTCTACTCAACCCCTGTCTTGTATTTCTGGTTGCCTGTCACTGTTTCATATAGTGATTTTCTGTTTAGGGTTTCAGGTTTATTTTGCCGCTGTCTTGTGATACCCTTTCCTCACTACTCCACTCTTCCTCTCCTCACTTCCTGTTGTGTGTTTATGGTTGTGCTGCACCTGTTAGTTCTCCAGCACATCCCATCCTAGTTAGTAATGTTTGCAGCTGCACTTATTCTTTTTTCGCTAGGGGTGACCACCTCTAGTTTCCCAGTCCCTAGCCTCTTTCAGCTCTCATCCCACCTGTCTGTTAGGTCTTCATGTTTTGAGAGCCAGTAGTTATTGGGGCCTTAGGCAGGGCCTAGTCAGCTGTTGTAGTGCTAGGGACAGCTTATCTACCCCACTTCCTTAGTAGTGTAAGCTGCATTTAGTACCACAGTTCTTCGGGCATTGACACAACCGTGACAACGCTCCAGTGTAGGCCCATTCATCCCATAGTGGGATGCCTATTCATTCGGGCCTACACAGGAGCGGGATGCCACGACAAAATGCCGATGTTGCATCGGCATTCCGTCGTGGTGAGTGGCGCGGAATGTTCACACGGCGGAAAAGGTTTCCGCGACCTTTTCCTCCGTGTAAGCATACCCTTATTCTGGAAGTACACAAGAGTAGTGCAGGATACAGAAAGGAAGGAGCATTATGGTACACTGCCACTATATAGGCCTGGAGGACATGCTCCAAAGATCAGATGAGGTGACAAGAAACAATGTTGTCTATATGTAGACTTGGGATAAGTCACGACATTCTGATATAGAACATTATATCTTATTTGCTGTATCTCTTTGTTATAAAATGTTAAAGACAGAAATATAATAAGCAGAATTCGAGCTTAGAAACACGAAAGCCGCATTGTTCAGTTCTCATTGTAAAGTACGTTATATTTAGATAGTGTCACAATTCTGACTCATCGTATGTAGGATTAAGGCTTTATATTTTTTATGCTCCTAAATTTTTAAAGGGAATGAACTAAGAAATATTCTGTAAATGCGTGACATGTTCTGGTTTGTATTTACAGTTAACCCTGTGTCCACTGGCACCACCTGTCATGTGATCAGATAAAATATCATGAAAGTTACGGCACATGGGCTCAGTATTGTGTTCCGATGTGGTATAATATAGCTGCCATGTAGTGATAGTAAAGTAGCAGGTTAAACGTAATCTTATGTGAAGAAATCTGCGTATCCCAGGTAGGCAGGAATGCAGACAATTCGTAATTTTCAAAAGCTGAAGTTTTCTTTAAAATGTATTTTATTTACCACCATTACTAGTTCAGTCTTCTAAATAACCAGCTCGATGTAATGCTCATTCTCGCCAAGATTTATCTGTGACAAGAAGGTTTTTTTTCTTACATATATCTCTGGGACAATATTAACATTCCAGTCAAGTCAGTCAGTTACATATTCATTACCATCTGTTCCTACAATATAATACTGCGAGTAAAATTGGAATTGAAGTGATAGCAATTGTGTGAATTATGTCATATTGTAAGCATTCAAGATTACTTAAATCACTTTCTTTCAAAAGTTTCTTGAATCCAATGTAATCTAAAGCACAGAAGCATTAACATGATGGAATTGGTTATGCAATAAGGTCAAAGAAAAATTTATATCCATCAAATTCAACCATGGTGTTGGAAACATAAATTTCATGTAGATACAGAAGCATCAATGATATTTTTCTGTAAGAAAAGTTTTTTTTAGAGCTGTCATTTGATGTGACCAACTCCTGAAGAAGGCTATTCCATTCCAATGGTTATGATAAAGAAGCCTTGTCACCTTTGGAGATTGGGCATAAGGCAGCGTCTTCTGTCTTTAGAGATTATTACACATAGAATATAGTAACTTTTCAGCATTGTGGAGCACATTATACTGTGAGGGGGCCACTGTGGAGCATATAAAACTATGTGGGGACATTGTGGAGCAATTTATACTGTGTGGGCCACTGTGAAGCATATTATGCTGTATGTGGGCCCACTGTTGAGCTTATAATATTGTGGGCGGACCACTGTGGAACATATTATACTGTGTGGAGCCTATTCACTACTCACGTCACATGCAATCTGTTTTATAGTAGAAATGCATTATTATTACAGGCTGTAAAACAGATACTGTGCAATGTAACTAGTGAAGGAGTCAAGTCACTTGCAAAAACAACACAGTATCTTCAAGCAGCTGATCAGCAGGTCCCTGGGTTCTAGACGCACTGTCCTTTTAGATCTCTTAGACTGTTAGGACCCTGAAGATCAGCTGTTTCCCACACCACGCAGCTCCCCAGTGTTGCTTACATGCTGAACACTGTGCCCCACATTATCAATGTGATTTCAATATTCTCATGTACACACTGCAAAAAAGATCTGCGTAATGTTGGCGCTGCTCGGCTCCTCATGGCACTTACCTACATATCTGGTGGGGCTGTCTGCTGATTCAACCATTCTGGTCAGGTGTACAGGAATGTATTCGCAAAGTAGCCTGCTCAGCTTTTCAAATCACCCCACCTTTGTTGTTCCTGAACCTACCGTCTCCCACCTACCACCTCAAGAAAAATAGACTTACATTTTTCCTGCTGGCCGCGGCTAAACTCCTTGTTCCGTTGTATTGGTTGGATACTTTAACTCCCCCTTTATCGGCTTGGGAGGACAAGGTCAACCAACTGTCCAGATTTGAGGAGTGGACATCCAGATCACATGAGAAGTACCTGAAAGTATCCGTGGCTAAATGACCAAATGTCCTCGTAAGATGACGCCTGCATCTGTGTTGACAACTGGCCTTCCTCAACCTCCGCCTCCCTCCCTTTCCCCCTTCTTCCCCTCTCTCTTTTTCCTTTTCTTCCCCTCTTTTACCATCTCTCTTTATTTTAATGCTTATGTACATCGGAAACAAGTCACTGTTCTACTATGTACTCAACAATTTATTAGTTAGTCGGATATTTCTCACCATTATTCTGTAGAGCATATTTTGTTTCGTTGCTCTTTTGATATGTGCTCTTGTTTGTGTTGCACTTTTTGATTTTTGGCAAGATTGTATCTTTTGATGGTATTTGCTTGTATGTTCTTATAAAATGGAAAAATCAATAAAAATTTGAATTAAAAAAAAAAAAAAAAAGATCTGCGTAAACATTATGTTAGCTTCAGCTGTGGAATCACAAGGAAAAACACAGCAATGAAAAATGCTGCAGGAAAAAAGGTAATACTTTTTTACTATCTTTTTATCTGCAGCATTTTTTAGCTGTGTTTTGCTACGTGGGGCTTTTACCTTAAGCCAGTTTTCAATCCATTTACAAATCATGTTGTCTAAATCTTAAGGTGTCCATGAGGGATAACGTCAAACTCCTTTGTAAACACAAAAAACCCTAAGTCCACCTCCGCCTCTCCAAAAAGTAAGGATAGTCTAACAGTTTCTGTTTTTAGTAAAACCATACTGGCTATTTTATAGGGCGAACCAACAATTTTATGGACACTAAGATATTCCACTAAATTTATAAGTTATAGCACACATTTTCACAGCTATCGCTCTGTTTAACAGTCTCGTCATGGTCACCTGGATTTGTAAACAGAATGACGCCTCTGTGCAGTCACAAGTGCAAGGTTAATGGGGCCTTTTACAACAGAGCTCCTGGGCCTGAATACAAGATCTATGACACAGCCCCTGTGTACCATGTGCCATTGTCTTTCTATATAGCTAAGGCACCAGAGCCAGGTGTCACTGCTACCTATTCACCCGCTGTATATACGGCACTGCTTTTGAACATATTAATCTTATATTATTTCATATTTTCTATTTAATTATTCTCATGGATAAATAGATTTGATATAAAACACATATTATTTTGAGAGGAGACCACCGAGAAAAAATTCAGAATGTGTCTTATTTTTATGTAGGATGGTAAAAATGTAAATCTGGTCTTCAGTTTATTTGCAGGTATGTTTGGTAATTTATACACCGACGTACCACTAGATGGCAATGTTTCTGTAATATAGACAAGAGGAGTGGAGCTGCAAGAGCAATTCATGATAATACATTCACTTTGAAATTGTATCTCAAGCTCAGACTTACAAGACAACCCTATGAAAAGTAACCATATATATCTCATTTGCTTTAAGAGATGCAAACTTTATGCAGGCACATCCACTGAGATAAATTCATGGCCAAAAAGGAAATAGATCCTCAGTGAATGTCTAACCATATGCATTATATTATGTATTTACATATTTATCTGCTGGAAATATCAGCAGCCAAAAGATGGATTTAACCTGTAACAGCTTTGGCTGATAGTAATAAGCTGCTTTAACACTCGGGATTTTAATACAATGGAAACCATCTTGTTGTGATCACATTTTCTGACATTTTTGTACTTGATCTACGACGTTTATTTTCAAGACCTAGAAGTAATTTCCATACTTGTTGTCAGATATATTAGAGGACTGGCAATTGATATGATTTAAAGGGAACCTGTTGCCTCGAAAACGCAGTGTGATCTGCAGGCATCATGTTATAGCGCAGGAGGAGCGCCGCACATTGATGTATAGGTTTGTAGGGAAATATTCAGTATATTCTTCACTTTAGTCACATAAATCTTTTGCTAATTTTTGGTTTAGTAGTCCAGTGGGAGGTCCTATTCAGGACTGAACACTCATGTAGCTAAGGGTTAGTTCACATCTGCGTTTGTATTCCGTCTGGGTGAGTCCGCATGGGGACCTCCCCGAACAGAATGCCAAATGCAATTGCAGGCGCTGTGCAGTGAAAGCACACGGACCCCATAGACTATAATGGGGTCCGTGTGATTGCCACCAGATCTTCGCACAGAACATGTGGACAGGAAAGTAGTTCACAATCTACTTTCCTGCTCGAATGATTCGTGCAGGCATTGCATGGCAAACACACGAACCCCATTATAGTCTATGGGGATCCATGTGCTTTAACTACACAGTGCCTGCAATTGCGTTTGGTATTCTGTTCGGGGGGTGCGGGTCCCATGTGGACTCCCCCAGATGGAATACCAACGCGGATGTGAACGAGGGGTAAGGCTGGATTCACATCTGCGCTTGTCGCCCATTCGGGCATTTTGTCCATCTTTCCGCTTAAAAAAAGCGGAACGAAAAGTCCTGAAAGCAGCACTTTTCTCTCTTCAATTTTTCACAGTTTTTGGGCGGTAACCAGGCTGACCCCATTTTTGTAGTTTATATGGTCCACGGGTTTCTGTGAGTAACTGCTTTTTTTAAGTGGGTTAGGTTTCCATTCAAGGGGTCCACAAGCGTACCTCACAAATGGAAAATTGGACACATGTGTGAACCTAGCATAAGGCTGTCAATCACTGATAGGTCTGTCCACTTGACTACTAAGCTCAGCATTGATGGATTTTTTGTGACTAGACATTGCAGTCAGAATAACCTCAGGGCCACAGGAGTTGTAGGGCAACATTGCCATCTTAGGTCACACAACTGGAGCTGCAGTCAAAATCCTTGGGTAGCCCTAGCTACACATTAATAAAATACAGTTTATTCTAAATCTTTTACTAAAAACCTATAAAACAATCTGTACAGCTCCTCTTGCTGTATAACCTGCCGCCTGTAGGTTGCATTTTCTACATTTATCAGACTTCAAAAGTAGGCAATGGGATTACACCCTCCAGGGTGGTCTCTCACATAGCGGGGCAATGTATTAAAGTTACCATACAGTTTTCTGCAAGTTTTCTTTCATGACTGTTGGCATAAACAATTTGTCACATTTTCTAACCTGCTTGCAGACTATTGTAGTGTTGGGAGGGCTGTTAATAATGGCCAACGAATCTTCTGTGATTTGCCCTTTTGAATTTAGCACCAAAACTGTTGTGTACAGCCCCCTTGCTGCGCCGAGGTCCTGGGTTCAAATCTAGCCAAAGACAACATCTGTAAGGAGTTTGTATGTTCTCCCTCTGATTGTGTGGGTTTCCTGTGGATACTCTGGTTCCCTCCCATACACCAAAGACATACTGATAGGGAATTTAGATTGTGATCCCTATAAGGGACAGTGACTGACTATGTCTGTAAAGCCCTGTGGAATAGGATGGCGCTATATAAGCAAGCTAAATGAATAAATAATGGTCTGATCACTTATTTCTGGCTCCAACCTATCTCACTTCTCCATGACAAAGTCATCCAGAATCAGAAGCATTTATATTGGTCAACCCTCCATGTAGACTTGCAATTCTCCCTCAACAGAAGACTTTCCAGTCACTCAGTACTGCCTGGCCATTCAGGTGCATTATCTGTCAGAGCTTTTATAGAGTGCTGTCCATCTGGATTATAGTGAGATGTTTGAAGTCATTTACCTAACATGTTTGGTATTGTCATGTGTCATCTTACTTGATAACATGATGAGAGTTGACCAATTATCTGGGATATTTTCTCTTGAAGCTGTCATTTTATATTGCCCAACAACTTCATTCTTTGCTTTGGCACATTCGCAATGCTATTAAATAACACAGACATGTATATATATATATATATATATATATATATATATATATATATATATATATATATATATATATCTCAACCATGTTCATTATTTCTTTTCTTCTTTAATTAGAGCCAGGATACATTGGGCACATATAGAGTTAAAATGCCTAGCAAGTGATTCATGAGTGCTAGAGTGTAATAAATATGAAGATAAACAGAAATGACACAAAAGTCTCTTATTTCTTGAAGTTTTTGAAGATGTCTCTTGAAAGGTGACAGATTTCCCAACAGCTTTTGGTTCACAGATCAGTAAAACTGCTAACCTGACAGGAAATGAGTTTATAAGAAATATATAAATATAAGAATATATAAGAATATGTAAGACTATATAAGAACTTAATCACCTTGCTTTTTACTGTAAATACAAGGCTTTGTCTATCAGGTATACAATATCTGAGGGAGTTTCCAATAAACAAGAATGTTCGATTCTAAAACATTTGGCCCAATATGAAGAACAGACCAATAATAGCCTGGTGCATAGGAAATAAGAGGTTTACCACCAGAAAAGCATTGCACTCCTGTTGGGCCATGTGTGGCTGCTTTACTTCCAGACAGGCCGTGTGGGCAACGTTCTTCGTGTATATTGTATTAGGATAAAAGGCTACGACCTTGGTTATTTAATAATTTTCATCTTGACTTAGTGGATCTATTATTTCCCAGCATATTGGGATTTAAGTGGTGGAGCTGTAAGCAAGGCTGCATAGAGAAGAGGATCAGGGAGCAGATAACCTTTGGGGATGTGTTAGGGTGGATATGCTGATGTTTGCACTGTAACAAAAGGTTTTCCTCTTGACTTGCATGGATTTATCTCATATATTATATTGGAATGTACATGGCACTGGCAATAACGAAAAAGGCTCAGACAGGATATTATTATATATCTTTACTTCCAGCAATATTGTGCAAGCGAGACAGTTAGTCAACTAAGCCTGTCATGGACTGATCAATAATTTTGTTCTTGTTTTTCAACATCCTGCAGAGGTATATCTATATTTATTCACAAAAAATCCCTTTTGTTTTAAAATATATATATATATATATATATATATATATATATATATATATATATATATATATATATATATATATTGGTAAAGATGTGAATTTTATCTTCCTTTAGGGTTTCCGGCTTGGTGACAACACTGTTATCATTGCCATGTAGTAGTTTGCATATCACGTTCTGTTATCGGGGGATTTTAATATTGGAATTAATACCGTGTTGGGTAATTGTGGTTCGAAATGAAATGAAAGGCAAAATGCTTTCCTTGAATGACTTGCGAGCAATGGTTTAATAGATTTATGACAACAAGGACTTCTTGATAAAATTACATTTTCTTGCTTGATAAATTCAATATTCTTGTTTTTTCTTCTCTATAAAATTCAATTTTCTTGCTCAAGTCTCCTAAACTCACGGCACACTGATGGGAATATGGTGATGGCCTCTTCGATCACGGGGCTGATTATAATGATTGAGGGGTTAATTGATTGTTTTCTTCAGTGTTAGATCACAATGGAATAGTACAATTGGAGATTAGGGCCTACTTTATTATATTTGTGCCCAAGTTTAACTGTGAAAAGTAAATCGATTATGGTATTATTTGGAAATAACATCAATTCAGCTCCAATGTCTGTTGCTTGCGACAGATTTAAAGCATTTCTACTGGGTATTTGTATCTCTATGGCTGCTGATAAGAAAAGATTTACCCTTGCCAAGGAAACTTTCCTATAGTAGGTCCTAGATAATATGGAGAAGCAATTTATATCCAACTCCTCTGATCAAAACTTTACAGATTTTTGTAAAGTGGACTTTATAAATTTCTTAACACATAAAACCCAGTTTTCAGATTTCAGGGATTTATGCAATAAATGGCCAGAATTTGGTAAACCTATTAAGATGTTGGCCAGGATAATGAATTGTTTCTCTAAAGCTAGGGCTAAAAAAATCACATTAAATTCTCAAGACAAAAACGTTAATGCAATGCAATGTCACACTATGAAATTTGGCTGACATTTTGCCCCAACATGCATGCATCTGAAATGAAATTTTTTTTTTGTTATATTTAATCCCTTCCATTCACAGGCATTATTTGATTTGCATTTTTGTCTCCCCTCAAAGAGCTACTGTATATTAGGTATAAGAGCTATATTAGCTTATGTAGGGCCGGCTCCAGGTTTTTATGGGCCCTTGGGCAACAGAGCCTCAGTGGGCCCCCTTGTAAAGGAGGCGGGGGAGTCGAGACACTGTGCATCGCAGATGAAGCGAGTGACGTCACGCAGGAGTGTGGCGTCACCAACGCCATACCTCCCAACTTTTGAAGAGTAGAAAGAGGGGCAAAATGTGTGGTGCACTCTGCGCGCCATGGCAAATTTAGCTCCACCCACTTTTATGTTGACTACGCCCATTCTCATTCATTTTTCATGTGCTCCCACACAGTATAATCCTCCTACAGTCACCTGTAAATTATATGCCCCCCCTCCATCTCTCCCCCAGTTTCATATACACCCTTCCTCTGCCCCCAGTTTTATGTCCCCCCTCCATCTCTGTACCCAGTTTCATGCCGTTCTCCCCCTTCATCTGCCCACAGTTTCATGTCCCCCATCTTTGCCCCAGTGTCATGCCGTTCTCCCCCCTTCATCTGCCCCAGTGTCATGCCGTTCCCCCCTCTCTTTCATTTGCCCCCCAGTTTCATTAGGCCCCCTCCATCTCTGTCCCCAGTTTCATGCCGTTCTCCCCCCCTTCATCTGCCCACAGTTTCATGTTCCCCCGTCTTTGCCCCAGTGTCATGCCGTCCCCCCCTCATCTGACCCAGTGTCATGCCGTTCTCTCCCCACCCCCTTCATCTTCCCCAGTGTCATGCCGTTTCCCCACTCCCCTTCATTTGCCCCCCAGTTTCATGGGCCCCCTTCATTATGTTCCACCTTAATGTTTAATACAAAACAAACACTTACACTCACCTTCCATCGCTCCCCCGGCGCTCCTCTCTCCGCTCTCTCACTCCATTACCATAGTTGTAGGCGTGATGTGACGTCATCACATCGTGCCTACACACGCCAAAGCCGCTGAGCTCACAGTTCCTGAGTTCCTGCTTTAATCGCCTATGTATTCAGCTCATCAGCGTCCATCGGATAGGCAAGTGCTGGGGCGGGCAAGTGCCGGGAGGCCCCCAGAGGCTCTGTGGGCCCCGGCACTTGCTCGACTATGCCGTGCGCTCACACCGGCCCTGAGCTTATGGTTTGAGGGACAACTGGTACTTTGTAATGGTGCCATTTAATATTCCATATGAAGTACTAGAAAGTCGTTAAAAAATTCAGAGTGGGGTGGAACTGATAAAAAACTGTGTTTCTGCGACTTTCTTATGGGATTTCTTTTTTTAGCGTTTACTGTGCAGCCAAAATGATATGTTACCTATATTTTATGGGTCAGTATAATTCCAGATACAAAATTTATATAGTTTTATTTACATTTTAACATCTTAAAAAAAACTCAAAAACTTTGAAAAGAAATTCCTGGAGTCACCATATTCTGACACCCATAACTTCTCTATATTTCCATGTAAGCATAAGACATATTTTTTACTGGGCAGATGTACTTTTTAGTTACATTATTTTGAGGAATGTCTATTACTTTGATCTCTTTTTATTCAAAAAAGAAGGCAAAACAGCGAAACAAATGGCAGTTCGTCTCCTTTTGATTTTTTTCCCCATTTGGTGTTCATGTGTTTCAGACACAGGGATACCTAATGTATATGTGTTTAACTTTTTTTTAAACTTTTATATGTATTATAGGGTAAATGGTAAATGGGAGTGAATGAATTTTTAATACTTTTTCTTTGTTCTCTAATTATTATATCCCTAAGGAGCAAAGAGCAGCCTATAACAGAAGTTAGTTCCAGAATAGCCTTAGAGCCAAAAATCATATTCCATGGACCTCCCCAAAATGTTGCCTCATTCGACTATGAATGAGGCGCTTGGGGCCTTAATGCCCACAATCAGTGCGGGTTCTGATTGTGGGCATTAGTGCCAGGTCTCCATTGTATAATACAGCAGAGACCTGGAGGCTGTAGTGGCCATTCAGCTCCTGAACAGCTACCATATTTAAATACCCTAAATCTGCCATACAATTATCTTTATACAGCTGCACAAATACACATAAATCAAAAAATACATGTAATAATTTGGACAGAAAGCAAAAATTTCTAAGAAAGCAATTCTAGTCGTTCAAGAGTCATTATTGCATGCAAAAACAATTGATGTCACATGTGATTTTGACATGTGACAGTCGAGCAAGGTTGGATTTTGTGTCACATAACAGTAGCAGAATGTCGCAAGTCACATGCGACATCATAGAAAAACATTGCGGTTTTAAGCCTTAAACAGACAAAAAACGGATACAGTATTCAGAAGGTAGAATTGTATACTGACGATATAGCAAACGATTTTTTATTACATGGTTACTATTCATTATATTTCATTGAGTCCTGGGCGCTGCCTGATTCTGCCTTTGTCTTGTGCCAACTTTGGGGGGGGGGGGGGTGATACATAGTTACATAGTAGATGAAGTTGGATAAAGACATTAGTCCATCAAGTCCAACCTATAACCCTACAATGTTGATCCAGGGGAAGGCAAAAAAAACCCATGAGGCTCATGCTAATTGCCCTATTTCAGGGGAAAAAAATCCTTCCCAACTCCAAATCTGGCAGTCAGTATAAAAACCCTGGATCAACGTGTCCTTAAAATCTAGAGTCCATAACCTGTTATATTTTTCTCTTCAAGAAAGGCATCCAGACCCTCTTTGAACTTGTTTAATGAATCTGCCATCACCACTTCCTGGGGCAGAGAGTTCCAGAGCCTCGCTGTTCTTACTGTGAAGAATCCCCTTCTATGTTTCCGGTGAAACCTTCTCTCCTCCAGACGTAGAGGATGTCCTCTTGTCACTGTCACTGGCCTAGGAGTAAAAATATCATTAGACAGTTTTTTTTATTGTCCCTTCATTTATTTGTACATTGTTATTAGATCTCCCCATAGATGTCTTTTCTCTAAACTGAATAACCCCAAGTTTGTTAATCTATCATTGTACTCCAGTCCACCCATTCACCTAATCATTTTGGTTGCTCGTCTTTGCTACTTTTTCAAGTTCACTTATGTCTTTCTTGTATATCGGGGCCCAAAATTGCGCACAATATTCTAAGTGTGGCCGTACCAGTGATTTGTATAGAGGCATAACTATGTCCTTGTCATGAGAATCTAGACCTCTTTTGATGCATCCCATAATTTTATTTGCTTTGGCAGCAGCTGCCTGACACTGGTCATTAAAGGTAAGCTTGCTGTCCACCAAAATCCCTAAGTCTTTTTCATTGGCAGTCTTACCCAGTAATTTACTATTAAGTACATAGTTAAGGGGATATTGTCACTCCTTAGGGAGAGGCCACCATATAGGTGTGTAGAGACTTATTAAGCCTTTAGTACTCCACTTTGCAAGGAACTTTGTTTTGCAATGACGCTGGGATTATTACCAGGTATAGTCTCTCAATCGAGGACAGCCGTTTCGATGTACTTGCATCTCGTCAGCTCGATGTAGAGAGGACTATAACCTGGTAGAGGTGAGAGGCTTAGACAGGGTTAAGGGGATATTGTCACTCCTTAGGGAGAGACCACCATATAGGTGTGTGGAGACTTATTAAGCCTTTAGTACTCCACTTTGCAAGGAACTATGGGAAGAATATGCAAATCTGTCTTCCATGATGTAATTAGAAAGTCAGTTGCTGCCTCAGTGTTGCAAACCAATAGAGGACGCTCACTGGAATGTGCAAGCCTGTCTTCCCTGATGTAGTTAGGAAGACAGGATATCAGTGAAACAACCCATTAAAGGCTGCTCCCTTTAGCATCATGCTCGACCTTCCAAGAGGCCTTTGTTTTGTTTAGACAGGGTTAAGGGGATATTGTCACTCCTTAGGGAGAGACCACCATATAGGTGTGTGGAGACTTATTAAGACTTATTAAGTACATAGTCATACATTTTATTACATCGACCAAAGTGCATTACCTTACATTTGTCAACATTAAACTTCATTTGCCAAGTCTCCGCCATTCCTTAGATCCCCTTGTAATATTCTACTATCCTCTTCATTATTAATAACCCTACAAAGTTTAGTATCATCTGCAAATATGGATACCCTGCTTTGTAAACCCTCTACCAGGTCTTTAATAAAGATATTAAACAAGAGAGGACCTAATACTGACCCCTGTGGCACCCCACTGGTGACTGTGACCCAGTCTGAATATTTACCATTAACAAGTGCCCTCTGTTTCCTATCAGTGAGCCAGTTGCTAACCCAAATGCATATGTTTTCCTCCAGTCCCAACATTCCCATTTTGCATACCAACTGTTTATGTGGAACAGTATCAAAAGCCTTTGAAAAGTCCAGGTACACCACGTCTACTGCATTACCCATGTCCAGTCTTGAACTGACCTCCTCATAGAAGCTGATCACATTAGTCTGACAGGACCGATTCTTAGAAAGCCCTCAAATATCTTTCCCCCCACAGAAGTTAAACTTACTGGCCATTACTGAATCCTTAAATATTAGATACAAAGGTCTATCTATGACCATGCTTAATTCCCTCAGAACTCGGGGGTGTATACCATCTGGACCAGGCGATTTCTCTATTTTAGTGTTTTGCATGCGGTGCCATACTTCATCCTGGGTTAAGCAGGTGACATTTAATTGAGAGTTAACATGTTGCTGGCCAATGGATTTTCTTGTGTAAACACTGTAGAGAAGAAGGCATTTAATACTTGTGCTTTTTCCTCATCCTCCTCCACCATTACACCCAGATTGTTTTTGAGAGTGCCCACATTGTCACTGTTAGGTTTCTATGGCAGCCCAGGACTGATGAGGATCTGCCTACTTAATGCGCTAGTTTAATTTCTGCAAGAGACTGTCGTTATACAATGCAATACATAAGTATTGTAGTGTATAATACTGAACAAGTGGGACTAAACCAAAGTCTCTGCCAGAAACTGCCATTATACACTTCAATACATGAGCATCATAATGTATTATACTGAACAAGTAGGTCTAAAAACATCTCTGCCTTAGAATGCCATTATATACTTCAATACATGAGTATTGTAATGTATTGTACTGAACAAGTGGGACTAAAAAAAAATCTCCAAAGGCAAACATTATACGCTGCACTATTTTTTATTGCAATATATAATTCTGAATAAATGGAATTAAAAAATAAAGTTCAAAAGTATAACATATAAAAACATGAATGATATAAAAAATGTGTTATTATGTAAAAAAAAATTCAGAACAGTACTTATTTGTTATTGCTACACCTGTAACAACCCATACAATAAAAACAAAGCATTATTTAAACAGCAGAGTTAACATTAAAGCTTCTTCGACAGAAAAATAAAAATGGCGAATGAATGTGACATTGCAAAAACAAAATATATATTTTTCCCCTAAATATGTTATAAACAGCCCGAGATATGGTCATTAAGAAAAGTATCTCATCCTGAAAAAAACAAGACCTCATATAGCTACATGTAAGATTAAACCCCCCAAATCGGCACAGTCTGTAGGGTAAAATTGTCTGCAGCAGGAAGTGGAATGTATAAGCTGTGAAAACATACATCAGATTACACCCCATATGTAGAGTTTACAAGGGGTGTTCCGTCTCCTTCCTTTTCCTTTCTGGATTACTTACCAATCTGTGTCTGATGAATTCTGTCTTTCCCCGTATATTGTTCTCATGTAATTGCGCTGGTCCGATGCGCTACTGTAGGAGAGGGGTGGACTTTCTGTTGAAACCCCTTCCATGGTGACATGCAATTGGTTCCTTAGCTGCGCATGCGCCTTTAGAGCTGACGACTACGCTAGGGTCGTGGTCTAGAAGGTGTGTGAAGGATCCTGTCCTGGGATTGGATATGCTAATGATAGAGGCGGGTCAGATGTTCCCTTTATTAGGCCGTATGTCAGCGCTCTCACTCGCGGCGGCAAACAATAGCTCTTCTAAATACCTGATTATAGACAAATTTTACTCCTCTGATGAACAGTTATCTAAAGTATAACTTAGAAACGCGTTAGGTGTTCCATGTCATGTCTCTAGTATATTGGTAGGGGTGTCTCTTGCGTCTAAGCAAGATCCTTTGTTTAACCATCTGAGACCGGCTTTAGTTTATTCTTTGCTCAGATCACCCCAAGCTAGAAATTATTAAAAGGTCATTCGGATTTGCCCTAGTTAAGGTTAAAACAAACCGAGGGGAGAGTGATACATTTTAGAATAGCGTTTATGTAACATCTCTGCCTGTTCGGGCCTCTGTGCCACCCTCTGCTCGCATGCTGCGGCGCAGGAGGCGTGTGCAGTTTGATAATCTGCTTAAAGTTTTTAGTTGCACTGTGTGAACACGGCTCTAGTCCTTAATTGGATTTGCACCACACCCGTCTTCTGCCAAGGTTGCCTCTATTCATTTAGTGTTTGATTTTGTCTTGCCTGTGATTGACAGCTTTCCTTCCTATCAGGTTCAGGGCGGGTTCTTCCTTCCCTATTTGGTCTTGGCTCACAGTCACACTGGTGCCGGTTATTGCCTCTAGCTTTCTGGTTTGCTTGCTGTTATATTACTTGTATTCTAATCCTTGACCTCTGCTTCCCTACTGACAATTCTTTTGGACTCCGTTTTGGCACTGCATCGCTCTCCTGTTACCGAACCCTGGCTAGCTGACCTCCCTTTGTTGTTGTTCGTCTTGTCTGCGTTTTGTGTTTCACGTATTCAGGGAGGGACTGTCTTCGTGGTTGTCGCCTATTACCTAGGATAGGGTCTGGCAATAGGAAGGGAAAGCGGGGGGCTTCAGCTTAGGGCTCACTGTCCCTTGTGCCCCTCCCTCCAGGGTTCACCAGCAGCTCCTGGGGAATTATCGTCTGCTATTCCCTAACAGTTTATCCCCGAGATGCATCTGTTACTACCCACTAATTTTTAGACAACTTAGTGTGAGGTTTACTCAGAATGTTTAACAATGAGGGATTAGACGCTATATCCTAGATCTCATCTAAGTAGGGAGGCAGTGGCTAATAACATTAGTCCAACAAACTGCAGCGTCTCCTACATAGATGTGAATTAGGGGATGATGCACGTGTGCATGGGCTTTTTACTTAATGAGCAAATATTTTGTATTATTGAGAAACTTTTTAAACTAGTTAACAATAAAGTTTAATGCTTTAATACTTACCTTTTTGCTAGTGGGTACAGGACTTTCCACTTTTGTTTTTCTATTGTGAGTGCTAGTAGGTAATATTTCCCTGGTTTATTTTTTTTACAAGGGAAACAGTGCCAGAATTAACCCCTCAAAATGCCTCTATACTAGGCGTTAGCGGGAAAATAGTGTTGGATTTGTTGTACTCATTGAACTTCACACTCAATACATATTCACTTTTCCCATCCTTTGTGCATTCACATCTGGAAAACTGATGCTCACTACTTCCTTTGATAAATTACTTGAGGGGTACAGATTGCAAAATGGGGTTATTTCCGAGGGGATTCCACTTTAATGGCACCTCAGGGGCTCTGCAAACAAAATATGGTGTTAAACAACAAACATCTAAATCTGTCTTCCAAAAGTCCTCCAGCACTAACGTCTGTGTCCTGCTGTGCTGCCCACACACATACACAACATTGTTGTGCCCAGGATAAACCACTTGACATCATATACAGTAAGTGGATATAAACTACTGTTTGCGCACACATCAGGATGCGGAACAGAAAGAGTGCTATTTGGCTTTAGGAGCACAAAATTTAGACTGTTCTGGTTTTTGAATGGCATGACGCATTTGCTGAATGAAGTGCCAATAAACTGAATTACTCTGAGATATGACCCTATTTTTCAAGGGGTGTGGTGAGCATTTTTACCCCACCATTGTTCTATTACTTTAATTTCCAGAAATGAATGCATAGCTGACAGAGCAAAGTGTAGAGCATAGTAGTTTGGAGCAACAGACCCATTCCCGTTGCTCCGCACTGCTCATTTGCATTTTCTTATATAAAGAAATATCTCTGCAATGGAGGCACACATTTTCATAGGAAAAAATATTTAGAAAATAGCAGATTGGAAGGGCGTTGGGTTATTCTGAGGACTACTTAATAATGGATTCTTAGCCCAGAAAACCACTTTAGGGATTAAAATTAATCTGTCAGCAGGAAAATGAGTATCAAACTAATGACAATACATTGTAGGGCTGCTTATTCACTTTCCAAAGATGCCTTTATTATTCAGCGTTGCAGCCCCATTTCTTGGGAGCTGCAATGTAGAATAAGAATGGCAGCTTTGGAGAGTATAGCATCAGCCTCACAAAGTTCTGTCGTTTTGATACCAATTTTTCTTCAGATTCCCTTTAAGGAACTTCGAGGATGCAAGTTCCCAGGTCCTCATTGACTTCCTGGGGAAGCTTATTAGGAACCTGAGAGTATTATTGGGGGTTACATATTAGACCCTTTTTTAGAGTCTTTTAATCATGAGTGTTTACTACCCTAAGTATATGACATTTCCATTATCTTAAAGTCAGGGAAGAATGAATAGATCAATTTCACATATAGACGTAGATGTAAAGATACTGGCTACCATCCTTAGTAAAGTAAATGATGAATTGATTTATGAAATTCAGTTTGGATTTATGCCTCCAGCTACCAACCTACGTTCATTATTTTTGGAGTTGCAGCTGCCACCGCTGAATAAAGGTGACTGGGCTTCTGTTTAACTCCATGTGGTCTAAGCATTTAACAACATCAAGAGGGACTTCTTTTTTTTTCATCTTGGCTAGAAGAGTTGGACCTTACTTTGTTAGCCATGTCAAGATTTTGTGTTATCAGCCCAAGGCTCATGTTGCTGTGAAATGGACCAGGATGTTCGCCTTTAAATTATCTACAGGGACCTGACAGGGTTGTCCTTTGTCTGTCCTTTTCCTTGCTTTAATTACTGAGCCTTTGGCTATATTGATTAGACAGGATACTATAATTTCTGGTTTTCAGTGAACTGGCTATTCAGACAAATTGATCTGGTATGCTGACAATCTGTTCCTCTTCCTATACGACACTAACAAGGATCTTTGACATTATTGAATTATTTGGTATAGTCTCAGGTTTTGAGATTAACTGGAGAAAATCAAATTTGCCACCTTTGGAAGTGCAGGAGGTCTTGGGATCATTGGAAATGAATAGTTCATTTACTTGGGTATAGTTATCCCAGCCATTGCTAATCACTATGATTTACTTAACTTGGCATCTGCCAGAAGCAAAGTTAAACAAAGAATAAAGTTTTATTAAAAACCTTATTAGCAAGTCCATTTGGCCATTTGAATTTAGTGCTAAAACAGAATGTTGAAGTCAATAGCGACATTGACTCTTCAATAATAGCCCCATTTGAATTTAACATCAAAACACTCTATTTTAGCTCTAAAGTCAAATGACCACAACAAAGCAGAGCCACTGCTACTAATAGCAACTACAGGGAATCTCAGAGTAGCTTTTGTTGCCTTAAAGGGGTTGGCCACTTTCAGACCAATATTGACAAACATGTACAAGAAAAAGATATACAATTGTCCAATATACTTTCTGTATCAATTCATCACGGTTTTCTAGATTTCGGCTTGCTGTCATTCATTCTGTTACTTCTAGAGGATAAAACTCTGACCATGGTCATGTGATTGGCGGTCCATTGTCATGTGATTTACGGTCCATGGTCATGTGATGAGCACACAGGTGCTACTCGTTATAGTCACAGCACAGTAATCAGACATCTGCCTGGTAGTCAGCTGTTCACCTGTGTGCTAATCACATGACCATGGACCGTAAATCACATGACCATGGTCAGAGTTTTATCCTCTAGAAGTAACAGAATGAATGACAGCAAGCAGAGATCTAGAACACCGTGAGGAATTGATACAGAAAGTATATTGGAAAATTGTATATCTTTTTATTGTACATTTGTTTGTCAATATTGGTCTGAAAGTGGCCAACCCCTTTAAGGTTACCATGCTGATCTGTGAAGCTTCTGCAGTCTTCAGGCCTCTCCTATGCTGATCGATTTAGCAGCTGAGGAGGGATATTTAAATCCTTCTGCTTCTCATCCAGGTGCCTGCTATTTGGTTGGACTTAGTGTGGCTTCCATGCTCTGATCAATTGTGCTGGATTGTCCTATACTGTCTTTTGGCTTGTTACTGAAAAGCCACTTGTCTCCTGATTTTGGCTCTGATGTTACCTCTAGGACTGATTTTAGGCTTAGACATATTCACTCTCCTGATTCATTCTCCTAGTTTTGCTTGCCTTATAAGTTTTTTGTGGGCTCTGGTTTGGCTTTAAATTGTGGAGTGTTTATTTCTTATACCAGTTTCTATGATGACAACTTAGGCCCCTAATTCAGCACAAGTCCATCTGGCATCATGGCTAGTGCTGGTGAAGGTGTTTGGGTGCCCGGGTTCTATCGCTCAGCCCTGTGAGAGACAAATTGTTCTACTGCTCTCTATTGTCACTAAGTTCCTGCAATATCTGGTATTTGCTCCAGAGATATTATCACACCAGCAGCCCACTCTGTTTTATCCCTGTATTGTGGCGCGGTGGCGACAGCACATGTCTATAGTCAATAATAGTGGACTTACTGCTCCTATTACCACCAGCAGCCCACTCTGATTTATCCCCATATTATGGCGCGGTGGCGACAGCACATTTCTATAGTCAATAATAGTGGACTTACTGCTCCTATTACCACCAGCAGCCCACTCTGATTTATCCCCGTATTGTGGCGCGGTGGCGACAGCACATTTCTATAGTCAATAATAGTGGACTTACTGCTCCTATTACCACCAGCAGCCCACTGTGATTTATCCCTGTACTATGGGACGGTGGCAACAGCACATTTCTATAGTCAATAATAGTGGACTTACTGCTCCTATTACCACAAGCAGCCCACTCTGATTTATCCCTGTACTGTGACACGGTGAGGTCACAGTAATAAGATATATAAACCATTAGAGGCACAGTAAAAAATAATCAGAGCAGAGCTGTTGCCTGGAATAGCTGCAGCAGACCAGTTATGATATGGCAATATGACCAACTGAATTTAGTGCCAACAGATTAGCAGCTCCAGCCCAGTCGTGATGTGGCCATTTGAATTAAGCAGCAAAACAAAGAATCTTGGCATTAAATTTAAATGGCCAATCATTGAAGAACTGGCATCCTCTATGATTTTCTTTTATATATCTAATTATATAATTTTGTATATAGTGTTTTATATATCAATGTTTCACAGCACACGGAAAAATCAGTGCAGGGATCCAGTTAGAGGTATTGCTATTAGCCCTGTGTATCCTTGTTCGGTGACATCATTGTATCACAGTACAGGGTTAAATTACTATGCCACCAACATATTTTTTTGCTAGAGAGCAGGAGGTAAGGAGGAGGCAGGTGCCGCACGGCATTTGTTTTACTTGCAGTTCATATGACTTCAGGCACATTGCTGACATAAAATTGCAATATGCCAGAAGTGGCTGCTAACTCTGCTAAATCTGTATGTGAAGTAAAAAATGGTGGTTTGGGGATCCCCAGTTTTAAACTATATTTTAGATCGACTCCACTATTAAAATGTTTTGCACATGCACAATATAATGGGAATTGTTTGCTATAAAGACCCATTGAAATGAATGGGTTTCAAAACTGATCGCCAGGAAACCGTTCCCTATCCAGTTTCCCCGGGGAATGGGACCGAGACCCAGCGGGTGGACACAGGCACAAATGTGAACGCACCCTATGGGGTATATTTGAGTCCTGTAGAGAGATTCTTTCAGATCTCTATTATTGGATTTGTCCAAATTATGCAGATACTGAGATTTTGTGTCAGTGAATCAGATATCTGATGTATAGTTAATTCCACAGGAGAATTTGTGTGTGCTCAGCTAGATTTAGATTAAATAAAATTATCGAGCGGATATAACCAGAATTATCTTTATTTATAAAAAGTTGATTATTAAGAGATGGAAAAATAAAAAACCTCTCACCTGTAGTTTGGAAATGAGTCATAAACCTCCACAAAAAATTGCGAAGGTTTACGAAGTTTGGACGAAAGGAGCCTAAATCAGAGGAACTTTGTGAAAACCCTATATCACCAGGTGACTGGGTGAGGGAGCATAAAAAATGGGAACTCATGCCTTACTGACCCTGCTAATTCTTTATTCAATGAAGTCTATTGATAACTATTGGGCATATGATGGATCCATCTCTGACTTGCTTTCCGTAACAGAACAGAAAAACAGAAAATCTGAGACGTACAGCTAAGATGAATACATTGCGTTCAATGGACATGTTCCATTTATATCATAAATGTTGACCATAGTATGTTGCTGTGGCAGCAGGGGCAGGCACATCATTGGTGCAACCTGCACGGCTGCATAGGGTTGCACAAGGTCAGGCACCCTATCACTTTAACTGCAGCTTTCTCTTGTCTGTTAGACTGAGGGTAAATGCCTAAGCTAATGAACTTATGGCGAAAGATTACTTGTAGTTTGTTAAAGAGATAAAAGCAGAGTGCTTTATCCTGACGTATTATAAAACCAGGGGCCCATCATTGTTATTTTGCAGAGGCCCTTGCCTGTCTGTGCCTGGTCCTGTGTGCCATAATATACTGCAAGAGATACAAGATGTAATTATCTAAACCAGACGCATAGCTAGGGGTTGAGCACAGAGGAGGGCGAACATGACCAAGTTGGCCCCCAACCACTATACCACTATATCACTATACGGTGACCATGAAGTTGTAGATGTCGGCCCTACACAGGGCTCTGCAGACGACTTAGGTGTATACAGTGCAGTGCAGTAACATTTAGTGACTTACCAGTGACGTCTCTGATTAATCGTTCACATTTCCATTCCATTTCTCTTCCGTCTGGACCGCTATGGTCACTTTCAATCTCTGAAAAGTTTGCAGCACAGACATTGCTGGCTCCTTACTTTTCCAGACACCTGACTCACATTGTTTTCACCTGCACACCCATCCATCTGCTACACCCAATTTTGAAATATAATAATAATGAATACTAACACCAAATGGCTCGGCTCTTTAGATTAATAACTTCCCTGTGTACCCCCTTTAAATAGTGCCCTTTATTAATATTGCCACAGGTGTTTCCTAATTAAAAGGTAAAAATAAAAAATTTGTGGGGTTCCAATACCCAGGACCCTCAGGATCAGCTGTTTGACTGGACCGTGGTACCTGTATGAGCCGCGACCGTTTCTCTGTTATATAGTATCACACATTTCATAGCAGCCATGTAATGTAACTACAGCCTAATCCTATACACATCCATGTGACAAGCCTGGAATTACATCTCTTGGTCACTATAAACAGAAAGTGTGTGATATAAACAGGCACCATAGCCCCTTCATATAGCTGATCAGTGCAGATTCACTGACTTCTTATTGATGCTCTATTCTGAAGATAGATCATCAAGAAAAATTAGGTGGAAAACTTCTTAAGGCTGGGCTGCATGAGGAGTAAATGCCATGGTGTGGCCGCGCAGCATTTTACAGTTCCTGCAAAGGATTCTAGCAAATCCCATCCACACATTGCGGAAAAATATGCACAGTGGACATGCTGTGATTTCGAAAACTGTTGTGGTTTTGAAAATTGTATCATGTCATTTATACTTATGGAAATGCTGGTGGTTTCCCTATAGATATAATGGAAGCAGAAAGTCTGCAGCGGAAACTTCTGCAGACCTCCTATAAAAAGCACTGCAGGAAAAAACGTGAAGCGTTACCACCACGGTTTTTCCTGCTGCGCATTTTTACTGCAGCCTGCTACATGGGGTCTTAGCCTTAATAAATCCCAAGTGCCACTTTAATTAGATGAATTGCTCCCTGATATTATGCCCCTGATTCCTCCTGACATAAATACTGCACCCCTAATGACCCCTTGTATAAATATTCCCCCCTTGTATACATAATACCCCCTAATAGATCTTATATAAATGACCCCCCTAATGTTCACAATGCCCCCTAATATAAATAACCCCCTATCGACCTAAGGCCCCTAATGAATCTTCCTCTATATTAACCCCTCCTAACCATCCCCTTATACTATTAAAAATCCCACAAATGCGCTAAAAAAACAAAACAAAAAACCCTTATACTCACCTACCTGTGATCCTGATGAACGGAGCCTCCACTGCCTCCTCTTCTTGACTCGTGTCCTATGCGCAGGGTCCACACGTATCATATCTGTGGCGCAATGCTATGATGTCATAGCACCACGCCACCAGCCTATGCAGAGAGCAGACGTGCTGTCTGATCTCAGTGTCTTGTAAACCGCAAGCCTGAAGTAGTTTGCGGTTTACAAGACTGTTAACTCGCAGGATGGGTTTTAACTAGATTGGTGTCTGTAGACATCGATCTAGTTAAAAGTAAAGTATTAATTGGGCCCCATAGATTCAGTGGGCTTCTGCTCTCCCCCCCTTCCCAGTTATGCCTCTCATCTAGACCAATGAGTGGCACTATGTGGCTATGAATGGTACCTACAGTAAGAATTAGAATAAGTATCCTTATACGATCATCAGTATAACTTTCTCCCAGCATCCCGTATATTGTTATATGCCCTTTTATGGCAGGTAGAACTGAAAGCAGTAAAGTGTCCATTTATATATCTAAAGAGCTCTTTCTAACATGAACACATCATTTTGCAAATATAAGTCCAGAGTCGTACTTTTTCTTACCCACTTATTTTGCTAATATTCACTTATTTTGCAGACAAGACTGTTGACTCCTGAGGCCTGGGCTCTCGCCGCTCTCTGTAACCCCTACTGCTACACTTGTGATTGTCACTGGATGTGCAGATAACAGGGCTCCTTCTGTAGTAAAGGTCAGTAAACCAAATTGACTAAAAATCACAACTGACTATTGGAATAATGTTTCCTCCCAGAGCTTCTATATAAAATACTACACGCAATCTGAATGTGAAATTGAACTGTTATCTTTTTCTGTAAGGTGGGAGACATTTAGTATCCGTGCTCCTAACACTGTCTTTGGAAGGATTTCAGACACGCTGCATGCTTCATCTATGGCATTCTAGGTGTTACGGTTCTTGTCTCTTTTCATTTGAGCTATTCCCCTCTATTTTTGCTACTGTATGATCCTACCCTTTAAAGAGTAAATGTCAGGCATTATGAGTATGCCAGTGAAAATCAAAACATTGCTTGTGTGCCAGTCTGAATTTGGTTTTGTGCTTACGCCATTGATTTGCTACATACATCGAGATCCAAGCAATTAACCTGCGATGTAAGTAGATGCTTCCCAAGAACTCTTTTGTGCTAAGACACAACATTTTGTATTATTTATGTTTGATCACATCCATAGACATTAACCTTTCCATGAATAAAGAGGATTTCATGCTTTGGCCTATAGAAAATAAAAATTGGCAGATTTTGTTGTGTTGAAGTTGCTGGAGACAAAATTGCTTATGCCACAAAGCTGACATGTTAGAGGTGAAGAGTGTGAAATTAAACCTTGAAGGTCACGCTATGAAATTAAACCTTGATTGGAAAATAGATTTGATTAATCCTCTTATTAGATTTTGTCGCTAGATATGAGGCCACGGCTATGAGTATAAAGTCATAGGGTTTTATCAGATAACAGATTCCCTCCTCTGAACACCATAGCAGTTGATATTTTCCTTCTTCTTCTTTAAAGATTAAAGAAATAAAATATCTTTTCCTGTTTTGTCCCGATAAGATGTCAGACGTTTCCAGTTTCAGTTATTTCCAATAGAAACTATAAAGTTGTACTAATGTATACTTATTTACTACACTTCTCAACATTTGTTATGTGGATAAATGTGGAATTCCACCATCAGTTATAGGCCAAATCCAAGATCTAACAACTCTTAACCCCATATTACCTGCTGCATTAGTTGTTTAGCCAGTAGAGGTTTGTGTCTGCGTTCTTCACAATGTTGGATTCTGCTTTTTTTAAAATTTATTTTAGGTTTTCACAAGTGGACTCATCACAATGCCTCATATACAGTTGGTTGAGACTCTTTGCCTAGTGACCTGCTCCATTGACTATGATTCTGCTCAGTAGGGTTTGACATGAATTCTCAGATTGCCTGTCCTACAATGCATGGCTACAAATGGCTTTCTCTTGCCATTTAACTATCCAATTGATATTCCTCACACAGTTATTCCACTTTCTTTTTTTTTTTTTTTTTTTAACCAAGATGGCACCACGTAAGTGGCAGCCTCAATACAGAGCTCCAAGCTGAGAGCGACCTTTATCCTTCCTTTTTCACTCTTTTTGTCTGTATCTTCAAGAATCCTCTATTTAAGCAACCTAGCACTATGAATTAGCTAACTATATGGAATGGAAGAACCTGCGGTCTATTTTCTTTGTGTCTATTGTTTAAGTGTGGAATATACCTGCTTGGCTGGAATTTACAGTGTACATGTGCCTTGTTTCCATCCCCCCACGAGCTAAGGAAAACCTGGACAACATGAGGCAGACAAAGCAGGGAGGAGAAACCTGCATGAAATTGCAGACTTCTTCTTTCAAGGATAACGTGACAGCAGTAAGAAGATAGGAGGAGGGCTTGCGATGAAGCATAGGGGACTTTTTGGGACATTTTTGTGGTTAAGGAACAATAGTGCTGATGCAAGATATCGAACTATCAGCTGAGCATGAGTTCTCAGTACCTAACAAAGGAACTATCACGTTATCCTATTATCTGCACATGTCCCCCACCTCTGCAAAAAACTGTTTCTGCCGGTTATGTCTACATAATGCTCCCCATCCTCATGTCCTCCAACAGCAGACAGGCATGTTATCAACATCACATCGCCCAGAGGACTAAATGATCCTGCGGTGTGTCTCGTTTCTTTCTTTTCAGTTGCTATGACTCTTAGTATCTCTCTATCTGCCATGTGCTTATATGTGTTTTTCTCATGATGCTGTATCACACTGAATTTCCCTATTGTGGGACTATTAAAGGATTATCTTATATTATCTACAGTGCATGGCTACAAATGGCTTTCTCTTGCCATTTAACTTTCCAATTGATGTCCCTCACACTGTTATTCCCCTTTGTCATGGTAACCAAACATTCTCAACTCTCACTGGGCCAAATTTTTCATTGCCCTATCGTAGTATGTTAATTACATCTATGGAAATACCGGTGGTTTCCCTATAAATATAATTGAAACAGAAAGTCCGCAGAGGAAAACTCTGCAAACTTTCTGTTTTTCCAGCAGCACTTTATAGCTGCGGGTCGTTCCGTGGGGCCTTAGCCTAGAGTGGAGCATTTTTTGGTTTATTGAAAAGGATAACTCACTTATAGTCAATGTAAAAGGTCTTTTTATTTCACATATCAGTAATATGAAGCACTCATGTTAGGATCGACTTCTATGCTCAGCCTATGCTGTCTGACTTGTGTAACAAGTAATGTAATGTAAGTTACTTTCTAGACATTTGGATTTTCATTACATCCTTTAACAGGACATTTAGACTTTGTTTCTGCCTTGTAGGGAATATCGAACATTGTATTATTTACACAAGGCTCTTGGGCTGAATTCCTGCCATATTTTACATACTATGAAAATGTCGTTTTTGTTCTTGATGTTTTTCATTGTATTTTCCATAGATGTCTTGTAGCCATCAGAATCCTTCTATGCCTCTTACTCAAAAGGACTGTGTAGGAGTGAGGAGGAGAAAGCATGGAGAGGAAAGGAAGACAATTAACTACATAGAAAAACAACCCAAATATAGATACAACAATCTCAGGCACACAATGTAAGCCTAGCAGGGGTACAGTGCCACTGAGTTCACCAAGAATGGCAGCAACGTTCTCCTTTGTTGTTAACAAATGAGTGGAGAAACAATCAATCTCATGTGACATGGAAAAATAGAGTCTTGTTAAAGAATTACCACTGGAGTGCCACAGCTATAAAAAATGAATTTATTTATGTACTTGCTAACTAGTACATTCATTTCCATTACTTTCTATTATACCTGTGTAGCTTCCATATTTTAATTTATTATTCTAGTATTATTGTATTAAAGTGAAACATACATTTATAACAAACAACTAAGTTTTGATGAACACTTTTTGACACGTGATGACTTTCTATTCAGACAGGGCTTCTCTATAAGACCTACAGTCTACCTGATTTTAGGGCCCCTTCACACGGCGTAAGCGCTCGGCTTATTCCGAGCCGTACACGCGAGTGCTTCTAAACACTTCCCATTCACTTCAATGGGATTGCGCGTAAAGCCGGCTTTACGAGCGCTCCCATTGAAGTGAATGGGAAGTGTTTAGAAGCGCTCGCGTGTACGGCTCGGAATGAGCCGAGTGCTTATGCCGTGTGAAGGGGCCCTAACAAGACCAGGATTCTTGAGGCTCCAGATATGGGGTATGTTCACTCAGAGATTTTTGAAGGTGGATTTGAGGCAGAATCCACTTCAAAATCCACCTAAAATAAAGGGAGTCAGTGTCATGTACGGACCATCCTAGCATATAATGTAGGCAGGGTTATCAGAGGTTAATACACTTCACTCAATCTTGCACAGTAAATTGAGTATAAATCACACCCAAACACCCATGATACATCCTGACAACACATATAGCATTCCGGACCAATAGGTATCCAGGACACACACACTCACTGATCCCAGCAGTCAGATCAAAAAACAGATATGGCCCCGTAGAGCATAACCGGCCACCATTAAAGTGAAAACTTTAATGCCAAAGGTTCAGTGCTTATACAAAAAGAAGAGAAACAAAGGTGACATAGACAAGCAAAACAGTTGTAAAATGAAAACAGAGAAAAAAAATGAAAAACCTTATAAGTTATAGTCCTTTTGATTCCATGGAGCTTTGAAGAATCTCAGATGGCCACCACCTAGATCTCTACTGGCTCTAAAGGTGTGACAAAGTTTATTTTTGGAACAACAGTTTTTGTAATGCTATGCCCTGGCTCATATTTCAGAAACACCCTCTGTTCATGATTCCCATCTTGTGGAGATGATCCTTTGTCACTGCGCTCACCCTTTATGAGGCAGGAGTTATAAGGTTTCTTTGTCATCATTGGATCTTGGAAAGCTATGAATCCCTCAGACTTTGATGTCCAGGAAGGAGTTTGTGTGTTGGGCAGTTTATAACTCCCTTATCTGTCTCGTGCTATTGTGAATCGAGAATAAGGCAGGTGGTTTGGGCTCCACAATCAGAAATGAATGCACATGTGGTGGTAAAGTTCAAGAAAAAATTGTGTTTGCTACAGGTTGATAGAGGTAAGTTAAAGGTAAAATAACAGGAAGAATGACAAGCAAAATACACAGTATAATATAAACAATTCAAGATAGATTTTGCAAAGGTTTTCACTTTTACTACTGTGTTTCCCCAAAAATAAGAGTGTCTTATATTAAATTTTGGTCCTAAAGATATGCTATATCTTATTTTCAGGGGATGTCTTATTTTATTTTTGTGTGCTGCTGCCACCACTGTGCTATGCTGAGATGTGCTTGCTGCGCAAAGATTGTGTAAAGAAAAACATTGCAGCCGGCTGAACGCTGTGTGCGGTGCTCTGTGTGCACAGGAGAGTCAGCTGCTGCCGTGATACTGTACATTGTATCCAGTGTTCCTGCTGCTGTGGGATGAGCTGGGAGAGTGGAACCCCCCGCCGCATACAATACTTAGTATATTCACAGCGGGCAACTCCCAGCTCATCCTACAGCAGCAGGAACAGTGGATACAACGTATCGCAGCGGCATCAGCAGCCAGCATACCTGTGCACACAGAACATCGCGCACAGTGTTCAGCCGGCTGCAGTGTTTTTCATCATAATATAATAATAATAATAAAATTTTTTATTTATATAGCGGCCAGACATACATAACAAAGAACGTCATTTCACACAATGGGACTGAGGGCCCTGCTCGCAAGAGCTTACAATCTATGAGGTAGAGGGGGTGACACAAGAGGTAGCAGGGGCGGCATTGCTTATACAGTATTCAGACAATTTTGTAATAGAGGTGACTGTCATTACAGAAACAAAACTTTATGAGCCGTCACTAGTGGTGTCCTGTAACATGTGGATGGAGCTTGGACAATTAAAGTTAGCCTGAAAAGGCATCATATCATGTGGGGAAATGTGGGAGCGGGGACAGATGAAGGTTAAATTTTGGGGATTCTAATAATAGTACGGAAGGGTTTATGTTAGAAATTGTGATACAATCTTTGCACAGAAAGATTATTATTGGGGGATGTCTTACTTTCGGGAGGTACCTTATATTAAGCAACTCATCAAAACTTCTGCTATGTCTTACTTTCAGGGGATGACATATTTTCGAGGAAACAGGGTATGTCCGCTTCTGCAGTACAGACACTGAATGAACAACATACCCAAAACTATCCCTAACTTACCCTGACTTCATATTTGGGTGTGCACCCCCCTTTTCCCAGTGGCCCAGGTGGACTGCTTACAGTCCGTAAAAGTGCACAGTGGGGCTCAAAGTTGTTCCTTTCTTTTATAGCCAAACATCCCGTTATCACAATATCTGAAGTAATGAAATTCTCCTCAGCAGGTAGGGAAACCAAACGAATGCAATGGAGTCCAACAGCAAATATCACCCAGCACACTGACAGTCCTGCTGAATCAATACATTGAGCTGGGATATAAGCCGGGGTATTGCAATTACTGTCCGGTACTTCAACAGCACTGTGAACCTCTAACTGTGGTGACAAATATACTCAGCCACAATGTCAGTTTCACGGATTAGCCATGGAACAAAGTTCTTGTAATGTGGCCCACTAGACGTATTGTCTCTTTATACTCTGTTTGCCTCTGGACTGAGATATTGGCAGCTCAGCTGCACAGGAAAGTCCTCTGAGATCTCCATCCACTTTGAATACAGCACAGACAGAGTATTTTTCCTCCTGCCAAAATGGCTGCTGCTCCCTGTCTCGTCACTTCCTGCTTCTCTCTCCACACTCTGTCTACAGGAACAGGCAGGCTGACATTATAGTGGTGTGTCAGTCCAGCATCATGTCACAACTACAGTGTCTGCTAGTAGAATGGTGGCTCAGTGGTTAGCACTGTAGCCTTGCAACGCTGGAGTCCTGAGTTCAAATCCTACCAAGGAGTTTGTATATTCTCCCTGTGTTTCGTAGGTTTCCTTCCACACTTCAAAGACATACTGATGGTTTGGGGGGGAATAAAGAACAATTACAATGGCTGCTGTCTTAAAGGACCAGAAACGTATTCAACTTTAACTGTTTAAACGCACATATGAAGCTTGAGCCGTCCCTGGTCTGTCTCTCACACTACTTCATAGGAATTCTGTGCACAGACCATAAGTGACAAAACCACAGGTCTCTTATGGCCACAGAAAGATAACAATCATTTTGATGGCCATGCAGTTGTTTAGAAGAGTATAATAACAGAGTGAAGAAGTGATATGTTTATCTTACTTTTAAAGCCTTTAACATCCTTCTAAGGTTTGCTTTCTATGTTATTTTTAGAAATGTGTACATCTGTTAAGGTCTGATCTTTGCCAAACTCTTCATCTAACATTTATTTTTACGCAGCTGCTAAAATTCAATATTTTTTTAACTTCTCCTCAAGCTTCTTCCACTGACAAGCTTTCCAGTTCAGATGAGGTTTATCTGATGGTATGAAATGTCCCATGTTTTTCTAATATAACTCCATAAAGCATTCTCAATGACAGCTGCTAGCTCATGGAACTTTATCCTGTTCTACTATGTCAAATCTAGTTTGTATCAAACTTCAAATGCAAGCAGAAATTCTTCCTTAGCCAGTAGCAATGTAGCCTTCACACATCCCATTGTGTAAACTTACCTGTTAATTTTCCTATTTCATAGAGACTAAACCTATAAATGTTCACCTTGTGAAAAATAGCGCACTGGCATACTATTCACATTATCCCCTTGTGATCTGGAAAATGATAGGGAGCCTGGTGGATGTGGGACCGTTCCGCGAGGCTTGGGAGATTTGCACTGTGTTCCAGGACTCCTACAGGTCTCTTCATGAGCCTCATGGAAGTGCTGGGAGAGTTGGCAAATATGACCTATTGATCTGAGGGTGTTGCTAGCAAAGTGCCCTGATTGTCCCCAATTTCACAATCAAGTTGTCATCACCACAGTCACATTTCTAATATTATTACGAAAAGGGACACGTTGGATGAGCTTTATAACTATTAAAGGCACTATGTGGACAATATTACTTATGGTCGCACACAGAAGATGGAGAAGCAGTGTTATCGGGGCACTGGAGCAGTATGGAGAGCATTATAACTAATGGGGTCATTCAGATGAGCATTTTGGTGGCATTGTGAGGGCCACTAACTCTATGATCTAGCTTATCAGACACCAAAGATAACAGCATTATTGCTTGGGAATGGGGGAGAGGGGCTAGAGAGAAATTCCAACTGTGCCAAATTCATTGGAGCTGCAGCTATTAAATGATCTAAAGAGCTGGACTTGTTGGAGATCTGGTGAAAGGTCCTCCTGAAGTGTCATTAATGTTAGTGTTGGACTGGGAGTTCACTATACAACTAAACACAAATATTACCTGTCTCACATTTTCTTTCACTATTAGCTTGCTACCTACCCTTACCTTAGACTATTGGCCAGTTAGCTCTTAGTGCAAGAAGAATGATGATGATAGAAAGGAGATAAGACCCAGAAAGGAGGATAGTGGTTGGCCTGTCTTTATGCCTAGATGTCATCTCAGCCACCCAAAGCATCAATATTTAAGCCAAGGGGTAGTTTGTTAAATATTCTACCCAGTTTATTATATGGCCCCATGAGATGTTGTGTGCTGCCTATCTGTATATATTGCTTTGAGTATGCTATGGTGTGCACCACTCTGGTGGTGTTTGGAGAGGGCCAATAGCCTTCCTGGTCATTTACTGTTCCCCTGTGGGCGAGTGCAAGCCTGAGTAAGGCTGTTCTGAAATTGCCATGCTGGTTACATGTTGCAAGTAGTATGTTACAAATTGCCATGCTGGTTCATTTGATATCTTTGTCTGCCCGTGAGTGCCTGTGAGCGTTTTGTGGTCTCCGCGGCTAAACCGTTCTTTTTTTTTAACAGGACAAAAGTCCTGCATGTCCGATTTTGTGTCCGGTTAAAAAAAAAAACGGTTTTGCTGCGGCGAGCATAAAACGCTCATAGGCACTCACAGGCAGACACTTTGCAAACCCATTCAAATGAATGGAGCGGAGACCGGGGCGCAGATGTGAACCCGGCCTAAGTTGCAATAGACAACACGTTTTTCATGTTGGAATATGATGTTTTCTTGTTGGAATATGAGACCATTGCCATGGGAAATTTTGCTTGATCATTAGAGATAGCGCAAACCTGGGCTGCTCTTGGGGACCCACATGTTGCCCTCTGTGGCACGTATGACATTGATTTATATTCTTTGAAAGTTATTGTTTTAGAGATCATAGAATTAACACTTTAAACACTTATCCTGGACAGCCAAATTACTGCTTTTTATACTATACAAAAATGTTTTCTTCATTTCACCCTTTTCCATTGGAAGGACAACCAAGTTCTTATAACCTCTTAACTTGATATTCTTATTAGACATATAGCACCGTGGCAAGAGCAAACTTTTGTGTTTTCTTGCATCATCTTTCCCATTAGTGAGCTTTAGCTACTTTCTAAAATCTATAAACATACACATAATAAGATGTAGCAGCTGTATGTATCCTGTATATCTCCCACTAATGCTCTGTGTGACATGTGTTTAGCATTGCATTCCCAATGATCTGGCCCTTGTCCACTGACTGGATGCTGTTCGAACATTTACTCTTGGTTATTCACATGCCTTCACTTACATAGCAACATTTGCTATTCTATGTAGCAAGTATATTTCACTTCCAAAGCACATCTCACGCTGAGTTGGCATATACAGTACCATTATTTAGCTAGGAGGCTGGCTATTGCCATTTAATTCCTACTGAGTAGAATTTGCAGTATGTGTGCTGAATCCCTCCATTAAGTACATCACTTAGTATTTGGGTCTCTACCCATATGGAGCTTCACATTGTGGAATTGACACCAAACAAGGATACAGCTGCTGGATACCTCTGCAACAGGATCTCAGAAGATTAGTCACCCACTGGCACCAAATCTTCACGCTGTTCTCTCAGCCCTGGGGGGCATCGTTTGAATTAATCTGAAGATCCATTTAAGCTTCATGACCGCTGGGATGTAACTTCAGTTCAGACAGATGGAAAATAAATGTTTGCACTGCCACTGTTTAGGACAAACAGAAAGCACTTGTTTGTGTATAAATCTAAAATCGCAGCCTGTTCCGAGACATAGGCAGAAGTGAAATAAAAGGGATATTGACAGACGCTAATTGAATCCTATTACAGGTATTTACTTTGGATGAACAATATCTCATAGAATCTATTATCTCAGGAAATGAGGCAGGAAAACCAGAATTGTAAAAGAATGTGAGCTAAGAATTGACCTGGAATACATAGACATTGAAAGCTAAGCGTACAGGATCACATCAGTGGAGTGTATTAAATGCAGATGCTGATTTATTTTTTTTTTTATTTTCTCATTTTGTAGATTTTTTTTTGTTCTATTTTCTGTGCATGATAATGGGGCAGCAGGCCAGTTCACAGATATGCTTTACAAAACAACAAGGGAATAGGGAACTGAAGACTAAGATGCCTATTTAAAGGGATTGCCTAATTTCCAAACAAATTTCAGAAACACCATGCTTTAACATATACATATTGTTTGTTTATCCATGATGCCTCTTGTGGATTTGTTGGTTTGGATTTTGGTGTTGCACAGTAGGAGGTTCTTGTGACTTGATGATAGGGTCACCAACGTAGACTTTGAATTTTGTACTGATTCATCAATTGTTTTAGGTTTTGGAATCTTTCATGGAAAGACCCAGTAGTTAGGATGACCCAGCAGTTGAATTGAGGCAGACTTCACCTGAAATTCAGGGTTGCTTGAATTATTCCTGATTGTAGAAACCACAAAGGTCTTGTTTTGCAAATAAGAGATTGAGAGTTCATTGTGACAATATGGTAGTAGCACAATGTATTTATACCTTGTCTGCTTAACCCCTTCCCAACATCCACCGTAATAGTACGGTGCTGCCGGGAAGGACTTCCCGCAAACCGCCGTAGTACTATGGCGGCTGCATGGTGCGCACACAGAACCTATGTGCGCACCATGCCCTGCAAGTGTCAGCTGTAACATACAGCTGACAATGCCCTGTAACACCCGCGGTCGGAACCAGGTCCAATCACGGGTGTTAACCCCTGAGATTCCGGCGAGCGTTTTCAGGGAACACCCCATATTTAGAGCTTATGAAACAGAATGCACCAGCGCTGATCCCCCAGAATGCTCTGTGTCATAGGAGCTAGTGGGAAAATAGAATGGGATTTGGTGTACCCAATTTACTCCGCACAGCTTACATATTCACTTCGGGGTTACTAATGCTCACTACATCACTTGATAAATTCTTTGAGGGGTGCGGTTTTCAAAATGGGGTCGCTTTCTAGAGGTTTTCACTGTTTTGACACCTCAAGGGCTTTGTAAATGCGACATGGTTCCTGAAATTGATCACAGCCAGATCTGCCCTCTAAAAGCTCCTTGGCGCGCCTTCCCTCCTGCGTCTCGCTGTGCGTCCATATATTAGTTTACACCCACAAGTGGGGTACTGTGGTAGTCGGGAGAACTTGCATAACAAATTGTGGGATGCATTTTCTCCTTTAACCCCTTGTGAATGTGCAAATTCTAGGGCTAAACGAATGTAAAATTATTCCTTACACAATGTTTTCAAGGCACCCCCTCTGGTAACTTTCCTTATCTAGCATTATAAGACTAATGATGTGACTCTCTGCTCTCTGAAGGGGAGGGGGCTAAACTCTCTGGATTGCCCTTACTTTCAGAGATGTTATCTCTTTGGTCTTTGCAATCAGGTCAGCTAGTTGTTATATATGTTTCCTTTATTTTAGGCAGGATGTTCTGTACAAAGGACTATTGATTTAATGCATCATATGTTATGGCAATTCAGAATGAAATCGATGCCCTAAAGACACAATTCCCATTGCATAAAATCCAGTTTTAAATTCTAAGGTCTCTTACTATAAGCACGGGGCACTAACCAGAGCATATTGTAAAAGGAAGATTTTTATTCCAAAACTTCCTTAATAGAACACGGAAGAGAGAATACGTCCATAGTAGAACACGAAAGAGAGAAAAACGGAAATAAGGCTAGGCAATGAATCGCTTCTTGCTACATACGCTTTTTCAATCCTTAAAATGCCACCATTAGGCAAGGAGAACTGGCATTATATAGAAACCTCCTTCCACAAATCTCAGTCAATAGCGTGGAAAGCTCCATGGGAGCCAGGGAGAGCAACCAATCAAGTGCTGGTGCCGGACCAGAAGGAGAACTGTATTCATTTTCCTATTTCAAAATATTGGACCATTGTCCTTTTACATACTGAGGATTGAAAACGGACTTAAAGGAGAACTATATCATCTCCCTCACGCAGTGAAAATAGTCAGGCTATAGATGGAACAATAAAGGCAGACCTGAAGGAGGACCTGCCAGTATACTTAAAAAGAGCACGCTTGCGCACGCTCTCTTTATTATAATTACAGCAATACAGGTGGACCTGAAGGAGTACCAGCCAGAATGTCTACTATGGGTGCGCTTGTGCACATACTGTCATGACTGGAATATTTGTAAATAATTTGTGTGTTTTTCTGGTGGGGATTGATCCAGTGTTCTGTAGGCTTCTGGTGGTTTCCTTGCCATTGGGTCATCTGTTGGTGCATTGAGTATTGGCCTTTAGAATATACTTGAGGTTCTTTGGATTGAGCCTCAGGTGTTGGTTGTTACCATTATCCTATGGGACGATTCTGGGGCCTTTCTTAGGAGGACTGAGGCGGGCTGGCTTCACTTGTTGCCAGTTTTCGTTCTAACCAACTAGAATTCATAGATCAGGGAGGAGTATTGTTTTATGGAATTACAACTGACTAGGAAGTGGTATGAGTGTTGCCTTGTGTGTGAGTCTGGTTTGTCCCTCCACACTTCTGCTTTGCCCTGCCCTTCAGTCCTGTTTGCCTGGCACTATCTGGTTATTTGTGAGGTTTGTGTTCCAGTTTGTTTTGCCCCAGTCCTGTGTTAACCCTTTCCTCACCTCTCCACTGTGCCTCTCCTCATTCTCTTGTTGCGTATTGTGTTGTGCTGCGTGTCTGTTGTCCAGCACATCGCATCCTGTTTGTTTTGTCTGCAGCTGCACCTTGGTTTCTGTAGGGGTGACCACCTTAGTATCCCCAGTCCCTAACTCTCTTTTAGCTCTCCCCCTATCTTTCGGCTAGGTCTTCGGGTTAGAGAGTCAGGAGTTGTCGGGGCCAAGGCTAGCTTGGGAACAGCTAACCACCACCCGCTGTAGCGTCAGGGAAAGTCACCTACCCCTGTTCCCTTAGCGGTGCATTCTGTTGTCCAGATTCTGTGTCTAGGCTTAGACATGAACGTAACACATACCACATTAACGCTTAGATTTATTAGCAGACCTGAAGGAAAACTCGCTGATCCACACATATAGCAAACATATCTTTAGATCTAAAGGAGAGCGGGACCCGTTAAAAACAACAAGCCCCACCTTCCAATACAAATAGGTTTACCTGGTCACTGCTTATTCTGGGTTGATACCCCCCCCAAAAAAAAAACAAAAACAAAAGAAAAACCCCTATGCTCTGGTGAGATCCCCCTGCTTTTTGTTTCTTATATACAGGATTAATTAATTTATACTGTATATCAGGGTAGGTGCACCACCTCCAAGAGCTTTTTGCTGATTTCGTCCTCTTATTGCCGGTTTCATTTGACGTATTTACGTCTCATAGGTTGAGTATTGTAGATTGGAGCAATGCCACCCTTTCTTGCTCTTTTTGTCTTACTATAAAATAAAGAAATAGCTTGTAGGTCATCTAGAAAACGTCTCATGTGCTACAGAGTCTTGTGTTTATTGTCTTCCCTGCCAGAATTTTCACTTCTTGTAAAGCTACTTAAGAATTGGAAGCTCATAGACAATAAGATGAAATCCCTTGTTTGGGATTTCTAGTCAAATTCTACCACAACACTGCGGATACTGGATGTGATTCATTGTCTCTGTTTTGACTCTTATGAGACATATTTATTTACAGCATTGTATAATGTGTTATATGCTCATTTCACTTTAAATGGCGCATGTCATCACATTGTCAGTGTTGTAGTATTCTCTGAAAGTTTTGTCATGCGGAGGCAAAATAAAGTTGAGCGCATGGGAGAAATTGTTTGTGATGTGTGCGACTCAATGATGTAAGGTGTCGTCCAGGTTTCCAATTGCTCCATATTTAAGTAACAATTTCCGCACTTGGTGTAAAGGGCAGGCTTAGAGGACTGGTTGTTGCAGTAGAGTACAGGAATGTGTTGAGCTTGGAAGCATGTTGGATAGCTTGTAGAGAAAAGCAGCCCCATATCCAAAAGATGGCTATTGGTTGTATGGTTCTCCAATGGCAGCCAGAGCATCCCCACTACATCGAAGGCATGTTGCAACTGTCTACTGTATGCCATTGTAGTATTCTATTTCTATTTCAGTAAGGGGTGTTCCTTCATCGCTTGTGAGTAACAGGGGTCAATGTCTGGGTAGCAGCTCGGTAGGTGACAGGCCAGGCACAGAGTTGGCTATTAAGGCGTACAACGCTGGCCACAAGGAAGCAGCCATATTGCTACTGGTCCTTGACAATGACATTAGAAACCACTTCATGGCTTATCTTGGCCCACACTGTGCAGCCCATGGGTAATAATATAAACAAACCACAGTGTTCATGAGTTTCCATGATGGCAGCAGTTACTGCACCTATGCTGAAAGAGAAGGCAGGTCCACCATTTTGTGAAGCCATGGACATCCTATACCAGGCTGAACACTTTCAGAACAGATTCAGTAGAGGAGGCAGCTGCCACTAGCTTGAAAACCCATAAATGTCATGGATTGAATGTTATCTGGGGCAGCTGGGTGGCTTTACAGCGTGCTAAAGTAAGCCCTAAAACTGTTCAGTTTCTTCTGCTATATATGTCACTGTATGGCATTTCTGAAACTTGTTGTGAAAGTAGACAACCTCTTTAACATTTATGGAAGAGTATTCTGAGCACGCTGTGTGACATGTGCAGATGTAACTTTGCTTAGGATCTTTGCCGTTGTCTTGGGGCTGGTTTGTTCCTCTGTGTATTCCGGTCATCAACATCATATAAGGTGACTGCAGAAAAGGGATGTCAGAACAGGAAGTATTACCAATTATGAGGTTCAGTGGGTAGCGAAAAAGCTGAAGTATATTTAAATTTATATAGATAGCTATAAATGGCTACAACAAACATTAAAAATATCAGTGTTTTTTTATATAGAAACTTGATTTAAACAACGGATCATTTTCTTATACATTCCCCAAATAAGCATTGCAAATGTTTCTGACTGTTGTGCTAAGATCCCAAACTACTTATAGTCATAAAAGGGATATTGGATGTCAGGAATGTAATGAGCACGAGGCTTGACGTTAATGTCATACTGTAAACTCTATGTATGATGTTAGGGAGGGGTGTGGGTGACAAGAGTTACATATGTACTAAGCAATGGTCGCTGTGATAGTTCTGTTTAGTGTTTTTGACAGCAGGAATAGTATAGACTGCAGTGCATACAAAACACTACAACACTGACTGTCCCATCATAAAACAGTGGTATCCAGGTATTTCTAAGGAATCATTGAGATCAGTTTTAATAAAAATAGATCCATCATGTATACAGGTCTTGGTTCTGTTAAAAAGACTTGGACAGCTGACACATGGTTAATATCTAGTAAAGTGCATGTAAAGAAACCTTATTTCAGGAAATTCCAGTATGTAGAGACAGTACTGAGGAATCTGCTGTGGGTAATGATAGGAAGGCAGAATAATGAACTCCTATAGAGGCGTTTTTCACTTGACCCCACAACAGGTCTTCATGGATCACAGAATGTACCTTCACCTCTCATATATAAGATAAGATAATCCTTTAATATTATTATTATTATTATTTATTTATATATATAGCACCATTAATTCCATGGTGCTTTACATTTGGGGTTACATACAATTTGGGGGTTACATACAATACACAGAATATACAGGTAGATATAATACTAACAATGCCCGACTGGCACAGTGGGGTAGAGGGCCCTGCCCACGAGGGCTTACAATCTATGAGGGAAGGGGGTAGAGACAGAAGGAGAGGGGGAGACTGTACAGATGGCAGTGCGGTGATAGTGTTATTGGAGGTTGTAGGCCTTCCTGAATAGATGAGTCTTCAGGGCCTTCTTGAAGCCTGTGATTGTGGGGGTCAGTCTTATGTGTCGTGGTAAGGAGTTCCAGAGTATGGGGGATGCACGAGAGAAATCTTGGAGATGGTTGTGTGAGGAGTGGATGAGAGCAGAGCGGAGTAGGAGGTCATAGTCCCACCATGGGAAAATTTCAGTTTTTAACAGCAACATGATAATACAGATACAGGATAATAATAGTAATATATTACAGAAGGAGACACACATAAACTCAGAATAGCAGATAGGAGAAAATACTAGGAGTCATAGCAGCTAAAGAAAAAGAAGACTTCAGGATCAATTAGTTCTCTGTGCGGAGTGATCGTCGCTTGGCCTGATGTAGATTATGTAGCCTGACCGTGATTGGGAGGAAGGACCTTTGATAGCGTTCCTTCTCACACTTGGAGTGAAGCAATTGGTCACTGACAGTACTGCCCAGTGCTATCATGGTCTCATACATGGGATGGGATTTATTCTCCAGCATGGAGCTCACCACAGACAGAAACTTTCTGTCACCTACCACCTGTACTGGGTCCAGGGGGCTCCCCAGAACAGAGCTGGCCCTTCTAATCAGTCTGTCAAGTCTATTTCTGTTCCTGACTTAGTACCCCCAAGCAGGTCACACCGAAGAAGATGGCTGAAGCAACCACGGAGTTGCAAAATGCCATAAGAAGTGGCCCCTGGACTCCAAAGGCCCTCAGCCTCCCGAGCAGGTAGAGTCTGCTGTGGCCCTTTCTGTGCAGCGCATCCAGATGATCAGCCCAGTCCAGTTTATTATTGAGGAGCACACCCAGGTACTTATAAGTCTTGACTATCTCAATGCGTGTCCCTTGGACCCCCCCCAGGAATAGGAGCACGTCTCCACTTACTAAAGTCCACCACCATCTCCTTGGTCTTCTCAGCATTAATCCTGAGGTGGTTCCGCTGGCACCATTCCACAAAGTCCCGATTTAAGTCTCTGGCGCAACCACCGCCGTAGCAGCACAGGCAGCTGCCACAGGGCCTGGGACATTAGGGGCCCAGCGACAGCCGCTACCGCTGCGTTTTTTTTTTTTTAATAGGCCATTACTCCAGCCGGTAACGGGCCCTATATACTTACCGATCCTGGCAGGGGCCGGGATCGGTAAGTGACGGCGCGGGCCCCACAAGCACTATTATACTCGGGGGGTCTTTTCGAACCCCCAAGTATAACAATCGGAGGCCGGGGAGAGGTAAGATAACATAAAAAACTGTTGGTTACCTCTCCAGGCTCCGCGCAGGCTTCGGCCTACTTGCGTGACGTCATATGACCCGTGACGCAGGGCCCCGGTCACATGACGTCCAGGAAGATGGCCGACAGCGATGGAGAATGCAGGGGAGTCAGGAGATAGGTAAGTAACAGTAGTTTGTTGTTTGTATCCCTCTGGGTCTCCGATTATTATACTCTGGGGTCTGAAAAGACCCCAGAGTATAATAATTGTTCATGGGTGTCTACAGTGGGACATAATACTGTGTACTGGGGCCAGTGTGGGGACATAATACTGTGTACTGTGGCCAGTATGGGGACATAATACTGTGTACAGGGGCCAATATAGGATATTATAGTGTGCGCAGAAATGCGCATGGGGGGCGGTGTTAGGGGTCAGTTGGTCGTGGACTTCAGCGTCAGTCAGGGGGGAGGGGGGGGGCATGTCAAAAGTTCGCCACAGGTCCCCGCCATTCCTGGTTACGCCACTGCCCAGTCGTCTCCGTTTGTGATGAGGCCTACTATTGCAGAGTCCTTGGAGTACTTTTGTAAGTAACGGCTAGATGATATCTACATTAGAGCAGTTCTGTACAGGCTATTTACCATAGAAATGAGCTACAGTATATAGTCACTACTCATGTATCTGAATGTACTATATAAACCATTAATTCTTTCTGTAGTGGCTATAAGAGCATACTGTATATTCGAGCATTTATGTTTTATGTGTTCTTCTGATTCCTGACAAATGATTTTCTCTCCAATTTGCATCAGCTTATATAGAAACCTCCTGTGTAGATCTGCTTTAAAAACCATTACAAATCCAAAATGAATTACATTTTATGCATAGAATTTGTGTGTCAATCTTGTGAATAATAATGGCTGGGTAAGACGTAAAACCTTTTAGAGCTCAGTACATAGATGGCATGTTCATAATTTTCCTAAAAGTTAAGTTCCCTTTTCAGAATTTTCCTCAAGAACGCATTACATGAAATATGTTACATCGCAGCTATATGTTTTACCATCTGGATTAGAGTGTATTCATATCTGTGTCATAAGAATGGATTAAAGGGATTCTATCATTAGAATCCCCTTTTACGCTAAACCCACATTGGAATAGCCTTAAGAAAGGCTATTATTCCCCTACCTTTAAATGTCTTCTTCACGCCGCAGTTCCTTAGATATCCCGGTTTTCGTCCATATGCTAAATAGATTTCTCGCAACTCTGGGGGTGGTCACCAGCGCTCAAACAGCACTGGGGGCATGCCCTGTACTGCAAGAAAACGATTCAGTGCCACCTTCTTCTTGTTCGCTGCTTCCGCCTCTTCTTTCCTGTTCGGCCACAGGAAAATGGCCGACTGCATTCACTGCGCATGTCCTTTGGCTCTCCCATTCGACCACAGGAAAATGGCAATGGATATGCGCAGTCCGTGCCTTTTGAAGAAGACATGACGGGACAAGGAAGAAGAGGTGGAGGAGGCATACAAGATGAAGGCGGCGCTGGATAGTTTTCTCACAACACAGGGGACGCCCCCAGGACTGCGAGAAAACTAATTAATATATGGACGAAAAGTGGGATATCTAAGGAACGGTGGTGCGGAGACGACATCAAAAGGTAGGGGAAGAATTTTTCTTAAGAAGTCTTTCTTAAGGCTATTCCGACGTGGGTTTAGCGTAAAATGGGATGCTAATGATATTAACCCTTTAAAGAAGATGGTCTATCTAATGATGAACAGGAAAGACTGAAAGGAACCCAATTAGATATAATAGAGTGCATCAAGTATCTATTGTTGTCTCACTGACATTGCAAGTTGAAAAAGTTGGGCTTGCAGGACTGTTTTGTCTGCAATAGTAGATGGACTATGCACCTGATGGATTGTGGTGCCAATGTCATTGTAGCCTAACCTCTTCTCTTATTTGAAGACCTAATGGAGGCAAAATATGTTATTACAAGGTGTAATGCATTGAGAAAGTGTGTAACTGAAGGGAATGGTTAAAGGCAGAGGACAGGTCTATAATGAAGAGCACAGTCTAATGTAATTGGACTTTGACAGTTTATAGATCATTAGAGGCTTCGATTAGGTTAGTTTCTGTAGAGCGGTGGGATTGGAAACCTTTTTGCAGTAGGCCAAAGAGAGAGCTGGATGAGAGGAGGGAAGACTGTTTCTATAGACATGAGCAGGAAATTCATAAAGACTGTTGTTTTTACCAGTCTTTATTGTCTGTGTGCTGGAGGTACAACACTAGTCCGCCATGTGCCAGGAATTCAGAACTATGTAAGATTTGAGTTAGAATGTCCTTGTCTTTGGTGTATATTATTAATAAATCTGCAGTTGGAAGGCAAGCTTTTCATCAGTAATAGAAAAGGAGGTTATAAGGAAGGGCATTGAGTTGATGTATAGGGAGGTTGTGGGGACTGTAGGTTGAAGTTTTTGCTAATGTTTCTGATTTTGTTTTTAAAATGAGAGGTCCTTAGCTGGTATAAGGAAAATGATTGTTCTCGTACCGTGTTAGCCAGTGGGTAGGAAATATAAAAAAACCACTGAAAATCTGTATGTTGGAGAGACCGGACAGCAGCTTAGAATGCGTATGAATTCACATCACCATACAATTAAGGAACGAAGACTTGACCTTCCTGTATCAAAGCATTTTTACAATGAGGATCATAATATCACCGATCACATGAAAGTTTTGGTTTTGGGAGGGAATTTCAAATCAAAGAGAGAACGATGCATTTATGAGTGTAAATTTATGACCCTGCTTCAAACACTGGAGAGGGGGCTAAATTTGTCACATGGTTTTATGTCTTTTTACAGCAATAACTGACTTGAGACCCTGAGAACTGATAAGAACTTAGAATGCTTACATTGTTTCTACCAATTGCTAACAACACTCTACCCCCCTTCCTCCTGGAATTCTATCCCTATGTGCCCTTTTTTGTATATAAATATGCATCCTTCCGAAATGGTTTTAAATTTACTTGAGAAAGGAGCCTAGACGTTCCGAAACGTTGTAATCTGTCATCATTATTAGTTAGCCATTAAAAAGGTATCAACTATAGGTCCTTAACTGGGAAGAGAGATGTTGGAGGGGACACAGCATATACAATAGAGAAATAAAAATGTTAAATCATTGTCTTAGGTTGTAGGATAGAGAAGTAGGGAAGTAGTCCTAGTGCAGTAGGGAAGCAGTTCTGATTCGCAGAAGGAGTGCAGACATAAAGAGAATTTTTGGATGGTGCTACCTACAAATTTTATATGTTTCTCCCTGTAATTTTATGAAAAAAATACCCAATAACATATACTCTTTGACAAAAAAAGCATCCTGATATGATGGATTGCTGTAAAGATTGATGTGCAGTTATTATGTTTCAGACATGATGTAAATGAATATAGTCATTGACTCAATACACACTGGGTCTTGCCACAGGAGGATATAAAATTGCTTCCTCCTGCTGCCCTAAAACGAAAAATCGCAGTAGATAGTTTGGGGTAGTGTACCTCGTCCTGAGAGATTGTTGACTGCTAGACATGTCTCTACAATGGAGTAGAGAGGATCGTTTGATGAACTGATAAGCACAAGTAGCTCTCAGTTTCCTTGGCACCTTCATTAAACACTCTCATCTCTGACTGAATCATTTCCAGGTGTTTAGCAGAAGGAAATGTACTGTCATTATGTGTCCTGTCATTGATAACCACACATTGTCATCTTTATTTGCAATAGTGTCAGGAACAATAAAGATGGAGATGACTCCAGGTATTGGGAACCAACGATAGAAGCCTTGTGGTGCACAATTCTATCCTGCCTTGTGATGTTGAGCAACACACTATCCCAACCGCTGGTGTGATGATCTGGGAAGCCAACACTTACAATAGTCGGTCACCTCTAGTAGAGATATAGGGGGGACACTAACGGATCAGCAATATTTTCAGGCCACATGTGCTGATCTTATGGCAGGGCTCCCAACTGGGATTTATCAGTAGGATATTGCTTGTCCTCAAACAGCCCGAGTTTAACAGGAATGTCTCTGCCAGATTGTAAGACGTTCTTGGCCTATTCAGTTGCCAGATTTATTGCCAATTGAGGAGCTACGATACAGCTGGGATACCAGCTTTGACAACCTACAAATGTGCAGAATCTACAGACCAAGCTACAATATCTGTAGGAAAATGTTCTACAATAAATCATATGGAACCTGTATACCTCCATGCCCAACCATGTGTCATCTTGTATCTAGGCTACAGGCAGCTAAACAGGGTACTAGCAGGGTACTTATCCTTTTACACTAATATTATAATCACTTACATATATTATTATTATATTAACACATATAATGTTGCATTTGATTCCAAAATCTCCTTTTTGGTGCATTATTTTTTTCTGTCTTTGATTAGATTTAGAAATTCCAATATTTCATTTTCATGGTATTGTATAATGGTTAAAATATATTTAAAAACTCGGTATAGATAGATTATATACTACATGTGCTTTTTTAAAGACTACAGATAGGCTGCTATTATCCATACTGCTACTCATTCTGCATGTACATGTGATTGACAATGTATTGACTCCATATCTAAGTGTACTGTATGACATATGAACATTTCATGCCAACAAATGATACGTTGTCATCAAAGGAAGCTATTTTAAAATAAAGCCTATCAAGATAAGAGACAAATGTGGGTGTTGTGTAGCAATTTTTTATTCCTATTAACTTATGTTATATTAAAATATACACTAATACGCATGTCATGTAAATGTAGTTACAATGTAGAAGCAATCATTACATTTAATAGAGGAGAATTACAAAGACTGACGTTTTTAACCTCTGAGCCATTAGAGTGTCCATCTCATTGATGGGAAGGTACACACATCCTCATAAATGGGGTGCAGTATTTAGGACCATGTACCTGGAGGGAAATCTATGCCAGACAGATTTCTGGCGTAAAATAATAATGTTATTTGCCCATCCCCAGCATGCTCTTGCCATGCCCTCTTTTCTGGAAAGTAGCATGAGTGGTGAAAAAACACCATTTGCAACAATTGCAATTTCTTGATTTTCACAGGACACAGACTTGCAATTGAAAGCTTGGTGATCAAAATGAGCTATATATGGTACCAATCAAAAGAAGCTTGGATGTCAAATACCTTATTTTTTCATGCAAATCTATAGGAGTTTCTATAATTCCCATACACTTAAATAGAAAAAACTGCACACGTGTGGCCACTTTTCCATTGCGTCTGTGTCTGGAAGTGGTCACCTTATGTGGCAAAATAGAGTTCGGGTTCTGTTCTCATTAAAGGGATTCTATCATTAGAATCCCATTTTAAGCTAAACCCTTGTCGGAATAGCCTTAAGAAAGGCTATTCTTCTCCTACCTTTAGATGTCTTCTCTGCAGTGCCGTTCCATAGATATCCTGGTTTTCATTCATATTCTATTTTTCTCACAGAACTAGGGGCGGTCCCGAGCACTCAAACAGCACTAGGGCATCCCCAGTGCGACAAGAAAACTATCCAGTGCCCCCCTCTTCTTGTGTGCCTCCTCCACCTCTTCTTCCTTGTCCTGTCACGTCTTCTTCAAAAAGCGCCGACTGTGCATGTCTGTCGCCATTTTCCTGTGGCTAAACAGGAGAGGCCACAGGAAAATAGCCGACGGACATGCGCTGTGGGCATAGTCGGCCATTTTCCTGTGGCCGAACAGATGAGAAGAGGTGGAGGCGGTGAACAAGAAGAAGATGGCACTGGATAGTTTTCTTGTGCTGGGGACCACCCCCAGTGCTGCGAGAAAACTCATTAGCATAATGGACGAAAACCAGGATATCTAAGGAATGGCGGTGTGAAGAAGACATCTAAAAATAGGCAGAATAGCCTTTCTTAAGGCTACTCTGATGTGGGTTTAGCTTAAAATAGGACTCTAATGATAGTATCCCTTTAAGTAGGCCCCCTCACCTAACAGGCATTTGTGGCATGTACTATGAATGTGTCCTAAACACAACATAAACCCCCTTTTGCAAACCCAATTCACTTGTATTTCTCATCTTTAGAAGTTCTCTGCTGCAGCAAGTCTGACCAGAAGTGTAGAAAATGTCACAAAGCCTCTGAACTATTCAAGATTGCATACGAAGCTGTTTTTCTTCATTAGTTCAGCATGTTGTAAATGATATGGCAGCTATAAAATCTATTATTTTTTTCTTCTAATTGCTCGAGGCTTAAAATAACATTCTCATTACGGTGAAACAATCTCCTAAATAGAACAATATTAGTCTAATGATATGCTAAATTCTGCAATACTGTCTCATTACTCTACTTACATCTTCCATGTCTGCCCACTGTTCTCACGTAATGACTTATTCCATACAGATCTCATGTACTTTGATGTTAGAGCTGTTCCGAACAGCTCTGTTCAAAGAGAACTCAAAGTATATTGAGAAAAAATGCTATTGTGCAACTGGTTGTGGATGTGTGAAAGATTTTATAAACCCAGAATAATTATCCCCGCACAAACAAAATAGGTTTGGACAGATTTTTCGACAGCATGCTAGATGGTAGGATTACAAAGAGAATAAAGGTCAGAGTATAGCTGGGGGAGACCATGCGCAGCAGTATTTCTCTGCAGTGATAATAGCACAAAGACATTTCAAATAATCGGAACAACACTGACTGTGGCCTAGAGCTTGTAGTCACGGGCTGTATTTCTGCAGTTCAATCCAATTCTTAGGCATCTATCCGCTGTCCTGGTGAAATGGATTCCTTCCACAGAGATCTCATGCTGGCTTAACTCTTTCTAAAAAAAAAACAACTTTACACAAAGCCTATTGTAAGTTAACTGGACTAGATGTAGAACTGTAACCAGGACCTGCTCTCTTCTTCTATGATTTGTGTAACAATAAGTTGTTCTATTATTTTTATTTTGCATTTTATGTTATACAATTACAGCTATGCTGCTACTTTTATGAAATCGCAGTAAGAGTGTCCAAGTAATGGATGTCTGTGAAGTTCACTGTTTCTCAACCTTATAGACTCAGGGAATCCCTGGAAAAGAAAATTCCTCAGGGCAGTCCTGCCAAATAATGTCTACCAAAGGACACAGATAATGATGCATGAAGACATGCGGTCAACTTCCCAACCAGCATGTCACGGCCCACTGACAGGTTTTCAAGGCACCCCTGGGTGGCACAGCAGTTCTGTTGGGAATCACAGGCCTAGATGATTGTATTGTGGTAAACCAAGTAGGACAGAGGGGATTGCAATATATGGATTGATAATATGAATGATCTGCCTATCAGGAATACTAAGGATTAGTAGAGAAAGATGTGTTGTAACTAGTGTTGAGCGAATATTATTCGTCGAATACCTCGCTCCCATAGGAATGCGTGTTAGCGGCCATCAAATATTCACTGTGCTTAACCCCTTGGTGTTCTGCCGCTTCCACGCATCCCTATGGGAGCGAGGTATTCGACGAATAGTTTTGAATACTATTCACTCAACACTATTTGTAACTATTTAACTTGCAGATAAAATTCTGTTGAATACCTTCTGTGAAAACCAACTAATAAAACAAACATAGATCACAGGCCCAGGAGAAACAGACATGCGCAGTCTCATGGTATGTATAAATGTCTTATTTTATTGTAACTGAGTCCAGGTTTTTATACCATTTTACAATTAAAAGAACACAATGAACACAATACATGGACCAGATTCCAAGGTTGTACAAATTCTACAAGTGGACAAACCAGGGTCTTTAGGCTAGCTTCAGGATAGCTTGTTTTATAGACAAGTACAAATAATTGATGTTTGGCATAACACTATTGTGTTAATACAACATAATTGAATGGTTGTCTAGTCAACAACTATCAGTAATGGTGATGGATCTCATCTTCCTCTGGAAATCTTACCACATCACCAAGGAGAAAGATAACATTTCATAGGACAAGATTATCAGCAGTCTTCAATGCTGATATGTTGGTAACTGGCAACGTGCCAATTTTGTGGGAGGAGATTAGAAAGATTGAGTCTCAGGCATTCATACTAGGAGAGATAGAGGTAATACAAAGATATACTAGGAGAGCTAGCAATAATACAAAGATAATGCCTTGTGGGAATTCTTGGGAAGTGTAGTGTTTAGAGATGAGCGAATACTGTTTGGATCAGCCGATCCGAACAGCACGCTCGCATAGAAATGAATGGACGTAGCCGGCACGCGGGGGGTTAAGCGGTCGGCCGCCGTCAAAGCGGAAGTACCAGGTGCATCCATTCATTTCTATGGAGCGTGCTGTTCGGATCGGCTCATCTCTAATGGCAGGAGATGAAGACTTTGTTTTAATTGATAGATAGAGATAGGCATTGAGAAATCTTGAGAAATCACCTGCGTGGTGCAAAACAATCGTCGCTTATGTGTTTGCTATAGCATCGAGCATGCCTCTTTCCTTGCTGTTATGTTTTTATCAGAAGATGAAATAAATTAAGAAATTTTAAGAAATAGATGCCTAAAAGGTGAGTGCCCCTAAATTCTTTTTCTACCTATTCTATATACTGGCATTGGCTGTTGCTGACTCAGATATCATATTCAGATTTAGTAATCTCTTTATTTTCCAATCTATTAATATTATATGAAGGATACTTTAGTACGGGATGAATATTTCTCTCTGAATATATGTAGGCCTAAAAGTATTATGCCTACAAAAATGTAGCATTTTCTAACCATATATTTTTGGGGGGGTTTCATGCGCTTTTCTGCCCAATTATTCATTAGGGACAAACAACAGCACTAAGAGCAAGGAAAGGAATAGCAGTAAATCCACAGCAAATCCATGTTATTCCATACGCCTTCAGGTTTTGTAATTAACTAGTTAACTGAGATATGTGTTAAATTGTTACAAATTGACGACGTTACAAAGTGTATAATTTAAAATCTCTGTACCATGTATTCAGGTAAAGCTTTGTGACTTCACTTGACAAGTAATAGAATTCTTTTTCTTTTGTTTTGTTTTTTTTCAGTATTTTCTGTATGTAATGTCAGACAGCTTAAGCTAGGAAAAGTACTGAAGACAAGAATGAAACACAAGTGCATTTTTCTAATTCTGTGCTGGTATTCAGGTGTGCACCTCATTGACCATGGCTGAATGGATGCTACATGTATTTAAATTACTAGTATTTTGGGCAGAACATTTTCTAGTTCAAAACAGCAATATATTTGAGTCACGGAGAAAACACAGTCTTTGATTTTCATTTTGATGTTAAATATCCCATAAAATGTTAATTATATTCATGTGTCTCACTACCGCTTCTAGGATTATGAATTTCTCATTTGAACAACCAGTCAACTTTGTATTAGCTTTGTAACAATTATGGTCTGTTTTTCTGACTAACCCCTCACTTACTACACTTGTCAGTGAAATATATTCTTACATCCATTGCAAAATTCACTGAGCTAAGCAAGTCTCCTTTCTTGCTGATTAAAGAGGAAGGTTATGTGTGGGTAGGGGTTACAGTGGTTGGACCACAGTAGAATTCATTTCTACTCATTTGCTACAGGCAAAATGGAAACTTTACCGTCTATTTTTATTGATATATAATATATTAATGTCCTGATACCTAAACAAAAGAGCAGAAATGTTTGAGCTATTGTGAAGGTATTGTACACTGCTCAAAAAATAAAGGGAACACTGCCAACTCCTGAACAGTCTGTGGTGCAACATGATGTTGGTGGATGGAGCGAGACATGATGTCCCAGATGTGCTCAATCAGATTCAGGTCTAGGGAATGGGCGGGCCAGTCCATAGCTTCAATGCCTTCATCTTGCAGGAACTGCTGACACACTCCAGCCACATGAGGTCTGGCAATGTCCTGCATTAGGAGTAACCCAAGGACAACCACACCAGCATATGATCTCACAAGGGGTCTGAGGATCTCATCTCGGAACCTAATGGCAGTCAGGCTACCTCTGGTGAGCACATGGAGGGCTGTGCGGCCCTCCAAAGAAATGCCACCCCACACCATTACTGACCCGCTGCCAAACCGGTCATGCTGAAGGATGTTGCAGGCAGCAGATCACTCTCCAGACTCTGTCACATCTATCACATGTGCTCAGTGTGAACCTGCTTTCACCAGTGGTGAAGTTGCCAATCCTGGTGTTCTGTGGCAAATGCCAAGCGTCCTGCACGGTGTCAGTGCTGACAGTGCTCCTCCTGTTCCTCCTTGCACAAAGATGGAGGTAGCAGTCCTGCTGCTGGGTTTTTTCCCTCCTACTGCCTCCTCCCCGTCACCTGGCGCACTGGCCTGTCTCTTGGTAGCGCCTCCAACCTCTGGACACTACGCTTACAGACACAGCAAAGCTTCTTGCCACAGCTCTCATTGATGTGCCCTCCTGGATGAGCTGCACTACCTGAGCCACTTGTGTGGGTTGTAGAGTCCGTCTCATGCTACCACGAGTGTGAAAGCACAACCAACATTCAAAAGTGACCAAAACAACAGCCAGAAAGCATTGGTACTGAGATGTGGTCTGTGGTCCCCAACAGTAGAACCACTCCTTTATTGAGTGTGTCTCAATAATTGCCAATAATTTCCATCTGTTGTCTATTCCATTTGCTCAACAGCATGTGAAATTGATTGTCAATCAGTGTTGCTTGGAGTTACATTGTGTTACTTAAGTGTTTCCTTTATATTTTGAGCAGTGTACATAATGATAGCCTTTATGGCTATATAGGGTTCTACATCTCACCCGTGTCAACCTTCAGGGTACTGAGAATTGCAGTTTTGACTGCAGATTCTTGCAGACTGTAAGATTATTAGGCACACTTGGCTCTCACACTGATGACAGTACTGTATTCCCTCATTTGGAGCTAAGACTTTCTGAAGACCCTCTAGCATTGGTGTAGCATTCTCAGACTAGTAACATACACTTTCTCTAGTCTCAATAGTTGGGAAGAGACAGGGAGACAGCTAACTAGCTCCTTTGAACACATGACATGTTGTGTTCATTATTTGCAATAGCTGACTGGCTGTAAAGGGCACATTTCATCTTGTGCTTCCTATTCAGCATTCCTTCATTTGGAGCTAAGTCTTTCTGAAGTTCCACGACTATTGGTGTTATATTCTTAGGCTTGTAGGCTCTGTATCTGGAGAGCCTTACCTAGATACACATGTTTTCATTCTCCAATGGGAAATACTGCAAACTTGGGATAATTGCTGTTAGTACTTGCCTGGAGTACTAGATAGTGAATCAGTTTGGTACTCCTGGTGTGTTAGTTACCACTGATTTGACTACAGGAATATATATGGATTATAGGGGTGTTCTTATGTCAGTGTGTGAGCAGCTTCTGTGTTACAAAGGGCTGAATGGATGTTGCTGAAATGTGCCAAAGTTCGATCAGCCTGCTCCCGTGTCTTGGCTCTGCTACATCGTTGCATATGCGTAGGATATCCCGCTGTAATTGTGATTACAAGGGTTTTGCTATGTGACTGTCTGAGCAGCTTCTGTGTTACAAAGGACTCAACGGATGTTGCTGAAATGTGCCAAAGTTCTCCGTCTCCCCCATCAGAGGCACAACAACACATTCCCCGCCATACTCACTGAAACTCTGCATCCGATATACTCCTCTTGCCCACACACATCCTACATGTTCTGAAATCTCCTGATCTTCCATGAGACTCCATTTTCATCAGCTTTCACACTGTCCAGCTTCACCCTATATTGCTCCACCCACAAAATAGCATGTAGCTCCGCCCACTGCCTAGCATGATCCTATCCTAGAATGGCTGAAGGACCTGTGATGATGTCATCACAGGTCCTTTAGTGTTGTGTGAACCTACATTCCTTCACTGCAGTCATATAGTGATGTCCTTTACCAGGATAAAAAGTAGCCTATGTTTTAATTGGGGTTCCTATTTATGTATGTGGCAAATTTCATGCAAATTTGGAGCAAACATCCAAACGCCCAAACATCCAAACCCACAAACTTAATATTAGTAGGATATGTGTGTGTATATATATATATATATATATATATATATATATATATAATATATATATATATATATAATATATATATATATATATACAGTCCTATGAAAAAGTTTGGGCACCCCTATTAATCTTAATCATTTTTAGTTCTAAATATTTTGGTGTTTGCAACAGCCATTTCAGTTTGATATATCTAATAACTGATGGACACAGTAATATTTCAGGATTGACAGAAAATGCGCAATATGCATTAAACCAAAATTTGACCGGTGCAAAAGTATGGGCACCCTTATCATTTAATTGATTTGAATACTCCTAACTACTTTTTACTGACTTACTGAAGCACAAAATTGGTTTTGTAACCTCAGTGAGCTTTGAACTTCATAGCCAGGTGTATCCAATCATGAGAAAAGGTATTTAAGGTGGCCAATTGCAAGTTGTTCTACTATTTGAATCTCCTCTGAAGAGTGGCATCATGGGCTACTCAAAACAACTCTCAAATGATCTGAAAACAAAGATTGTTCAACATAGTTGTTCAGGGGAAGGATACAAAAAGTTGTCTCAGAGATTTAACCTGTCAGTTTCCACTGTGAGGAACATAGTAAGGAAATGGAAGACCACAGGGACAGTTCTTGTTAAGCCCAGAAGTGGCAGGCCAAGAAAAATATCAGAAAGGCAGAGAAGAAGAATGGTGAGAACAGTCAAGGACAATCCACAGACCACCTCCAAAGAGCTGCAGCATCATCTTGCTGCAGATGGTGTCACTGTGCATCGGTCAACTATACAGCGCACTTTGCATAAATAGAAGCTGTATGGGAGAGTGATGAGAAAGAAGCCGTTTCTGCACGTACGCCACAAATAGAGTTGCCTGAGGTATGAAAAAGCACATTTGGACAAGGCAGCTTCATTTTGGAAACAAAAATTGAGTTGTTTGGTTATAAAAAAAAGGCGTTATGCATGGCGTCCAAAAAGAAACAGCATTCCAAGAAAAACACATGCTACCCACTGTAAAATTTGGTGGAGGTTCCATCATGCTTTGGGGCTGTGTGGCCAATGCCGGCATCGGGAATCTTGTTAAAGTTGAGGGTCGCATGGATTCCACTCAGTATCAGCAGATTCTTGAGAATAATGTTCAAGAATCAGTGACGAAGTTGAAGTTACGCCGGGGATGGATATTTCAGCAAGACAATGATCCAAAACACCGCTCCAAATCCTCAGGCATTCATGCAGAGGAACAATTACAATGTTCTGGAATGGCCATCCCAGTCCCCAGACCTGAATATCATTGAACATCTGTGGGATGATTTGAAGCGGGCTGTCCATGCTCGGCGACCATCTAACTTAACTGAACTTGAATTGTTTGTCCAAAATACCTTTCCCTGTCGTCCGTACCAGCGGCACAATGTGGGGTATTTCTGCCCCTGTGTGCTGGTAGGACAGGCGGATTTTTAATTAGCCAATCAAAAGCGTGGCTGGCCCTATAAGAGGGCACAAGAACCTCCCCTCTGCGTGTTTTTTTCTGTCCTGTGTGGTCAAGGACAGGTGGGGAGGACTTGTGTCCTCTTATTTTAGGCTCTATGGGTTACCTACCTTTGGAGCATAATTCTTCTTTCTTCAGTTTCTGACCTTCTTGATTGAAGGTCCCTTCCCCTGTCTGGGAAAAAAAAAAAAAAAAAAAAGTTTCTCTTTAGCCTGCGTGGCTTCTTTCCTTCCCTCCTCCCTCCCTCCCCCCCCTCCCCTCCTTCTCCCTCTGGCTCACCTGTCAGCACATCTCGTGCTGGTGAGTTGGCCCGGCACGCTGCCGCGGGGCTCTCTCGCTGTCGCTCGCGGACGTGCTCTGCCGGAACTAAAGTTCCCGGCGGAGAGTTTCCTGCGTCCGCATTTGCCGGGTGCACACTTCCTGTTGTGCCCGGAAGTATAGCGGCGCCATTGAAGATCCTGGCGCCGGCGAAGGATGTTTTCTCCGGCTTTCTGCTTATTGCAGAATCTAGCCTGCACGCACGTCCGGGCCAGGAATTGAGGGGGTAGGCGCCCCTGCTGGGGCTGTATGAAGAGGGGGTGGTAACCTTTCTCTTTTCCTGGAGGGTTCATGTGACTATGGCCCCTCCCATTTCCGGCCGGCCGGGTTAAAGGTCAGGCCGGCCGGTTATTAGTTACCTTCTCCTTTCTAAGGCGGAAGGCTGTGCATCAGAGGTTGTTGCTTAGCTTCAGGTCTCTTTTTGCCTCCAAACCAAATCTTCAGTTTCTTGTCACCTTGCTGTCCGGGTCTAGGACACGGTAAGATCTACCCCTTCTTTTGATATTTGGTAGAATATGTTGGTGACAATTTTGCATGGTCTATGGTCTCTCTGTAGGATATGTCTTCCTCTACTACCCCCCCTGGGGATTATAGGAGGAAATCTACTGCTAAAAGGAAGCACCTTTCCTGTTTTGACTGTGACACACCGCTCCCTGATGGTAGGTAGCGGCTTAAGAGGTTATCCCTCTGGGTACTACCGGCCCTATAACCCGCCTATTATTTTTAGGCTATGAGTGGGCCCGTTGTCGTGGTTGCAGAGGCCCCCCACCTGAGGAGCCTTCTCCTAGAGATATGATGGCCTGGGTCAAGGAGATGGTGAGTTGGGCATCGCTTGGGTAAGGATAATTCCCTTGCTTGTACTCTCTCTTTATTTTTTGCAGGATGATTCCCTCAAAGGCATACAGTCTACCTTGTCTCAGCTCGCCAAGAGACCATGCACAGAGCATCGTTCCTCGTCCCTCCCTCCCCTGGAACATCTACGGGTGGCAGAGGATGTTTCCTCCGAGGACGACTCTGTAGTTTCCAGCAGACCTGTGTTCCACTATGAACAAACAGGCAGGCTGCTGAAGTCCATCCGGTCTACAGTGGGCCGAGATGTTGACGGGGAAGCCTCCACGTCTGCCTCTGGGGGACATATTGCCTTCCATGCGGACGCCACGCTGACCGACCTCATGGTGCAGCAGTGGAAGCAGCCAGAAAAAGGACATTCATTATCCAGGATCTTTAAGCACCTGTTCCCTATGGATTCAACTCAGTGGGATTCCTGGGGGCCTCCCCCGAAGGTGGATCTAGCCGTGGCGAAGTTGTCTCGTAGAACCCTGGTGCCCCTTGAAGATGGATCAAATCTTCAGGACCCTTTGGATCGCAGGGCTGACGCCACCCTAAAGAAGGTTTATTCTGCTTCCTCTGCCCAAGCCTCAGTAGCCATAGCCTCTACCACTGTGGGCGATTTTCTTCGTAACCGCCTAGCCACCTTGGAGCGGGATATTGATTCCGGTGTGGACAGGGATGACATCTTGGCTTCCATGAAGAATATTCATAGGGCCGCAGATTTTTTGGCAGAATCTTCTCGCCATCAGTTGAGAATTTCAGCCAAGTCGATGGCGTTGTCCACTGCGGCCCGCAGACCCCTGTGGCTAAAGCCTTGGCGTGCAGACTTTGCATCCAAGGCTGCTCTTTGCGCGCTCCCTTTTGAGCCAGGAAGAGTATTTGGGCAAGGCTTGGATACTATCATAGAGGGATTAGCTGAAGGTAAGGGGAAGTCCTTACCTCAAGCTGCCAGGGGCAGACGTGCCCCCTCTAGAGGCAGAGGTTCCGCCTCTAATTATAGACGCCCAACCCAGCAAAGGCGTCCCAGATATCGTCCTAGAGGTTCCGGACGTGGTGCTTCCAGGGAGGACACCAAGAGGAAGCCGGAATTTTGACGCGGGGCAGCTCCCTGTGGCCCCCCTTCCTGTGGGAGGACGTCTTTCGGTTTTTTTCAGAGCTTGGGTCACCCATATTCAAGATCCATGGGTGCTAAGAATTATACAGCACGGTTATCTTATCAAAGTCCACCTTCCACCTCCAGATCGGTTTGTTGTCACCAGAACCCTTCCACCTTCCCAACAGGCCAGTTTAGAGGCCTTGGTCGCCGAGTATGTCATCAAAGGCGCCCTGGAGAAGGTCCCAGCCTCAGATCTCGGTCTGGGAGTTTACTCCCCCGTCTTTCTGGTCCCCAAAGTCACCGGGGGCTGGAGAATGATAATAGACCTGAGGTATCTCAATCGCTTTATCAAGAAGAGGTCATTCCGTATGGAAACCGTGGATTCCGTGTCTGCTTTTCTCCAGCCAGGAGACGTGATGGTTACCCTCGACCTGAAGGACGCCTACCTTCATGTCCCTATTGCTCACTCCCACAGGAAATTCCTCAGGATTGCCGTTTCTATGGCCGGCCACAGGGAGCACTTTCAATTCACAGCTCTGCCGTTCGGCATCACATCCGCCCCCCTGGTATTTACCAAGGTGATCGCTCCGGTTGCTGCGGCCCTCAGACTACAGGGCCTCTTCATCGTTCCTTACCTAGACGACTGGCTTCTGAAAGCTCAGTCTCCGGCTGCTCTCCTCCAGCAGCTCAACCTTGCCATCAGTTTCCTACAAGAGTTAGGATGGATCATCAATTGGGAGAAGTCCGAAATCGTTCCTTCCACACGGAGGAAGTTCCTCGGGTTCATAGTGGATTCAGAAACGATGCAGATCTTCCTCTCCAACCCAAGGAAGGAAAGGATCCAGGCCGGTGCACGGTTTCTATTACACACCCGGCGGGTAACTATCCGCACCGCCATGAGGGTCCTCGGCCTAATGTCATCCTCGGCCAGAGCAGTCCCTTGGGCTTTATGGCATTTGCGTCCCCTGCAGATGGAAGTGTTGACAACCTGGAACAGGTCTCCACGGGGACTGCACAAGAAGATCTGCCTTTCTCCCGCTACCCGTCTTTCCCTCAGATGGTGGATACACCTGAAAGACGGAAGGTCCACGGTCCCAACATTGTGGACCCTGTTGACAACAGATGCATCCCAGTGGGGATGGGGAGCCCATTGCCAGGACAGGACTGTACAAGGACGATGGAGATGTCCGGAGCTGGGATCTTCCAATCTCAAGGAACTCAGAGCTGTGTACTTGGCCCTAGTGCACTTTGCCCCGGAGTTGAGAGGCAAGTCTGTCAAGATCAGGTCAGACAACATGACGGTGGTTGTTTACATAAACAAACAAGGGGGCACCAGGTCACCAACCTTACTGAGAGAGACGAATCTTATATTTGCCTGGGCAGAGAAGAACCTAGCCCAGTTATCCGCTGTTCACATAAAGGGCTCCCTGAACATAGTAGCGGATCATCTGAGTCGGGGTATTACCGTATCAGGAGAATGGTCTCTCAATCCAGACGTTTTTCAACAGATCGTCCAGAGATGGGGTCTCCCGGAGGTCGATCTAATGGCTACCCGACTCAATGCCAAGGTAGGGACCTTCTGCTCCCTATACCAGGAGGACGATCCCTTGGCAGTGGATGCCCTGTCCATCCCATGGAGGTTCAGGCTGTTTTACATATTCCCTCCAATTCCAATCATACCGAAGGTATTGATCAAAATAAGACAGGACCAAGCCTCGGGAATAGCCATAATCCCGTTCTGGCCAAAAAGGGCTTGGTTTGCTCAGCTCATACTAATGAGTCAGGGCATATATTGGAGGCTTCCCCCTCTCCCAGATCTGGTAACCCAAGGAGAGCTGAGATGCCAGGATCTGAGGAGACTCAACCTGACAGCCTGGAGGTTGACCAGTCCCTATTGAGGAATAGAGGACTGTCACAAGCCGTCTTGAAGACCCTATCCAGCGCCAGAGCGGATTCGACTAACAGGAATTACCGTCGAATTAGTAACATCTTTAATGCCTGGTGTCTGCAGCATCAAGTGGACTCCACTGGTCCCCCGACTGAGGCGATCCTGGACTTCCTTCAAGACGGACTAGACAGAGGTCTGGCTGCGGCCACACTCAAAGTACACGTAGCGGCCCTGTCCGCCTATCTGGGGAGGCGTTTGTCTCAGGATCCTTTAGTGAGCACCTTTATTAAAGGGGCAACTAGGCTGAGACCGGTGGTGAACACCCCTGTCCACCAATGGGACCTGATTCCGGTCCTGAACGCTCTTTGCGACCAACCATTCGAACCCCTGGAAGAAGTCTCACTTAAGTTACTAACTGGCAAAATGGCTCTACTATTGGCAGTTACAACTGCCAAAAGAGTTAGTGAGCTACAAGCCTTGTCTGCCGAGGAGCCATATACTATATTTTTTCCGGACCATGTGCAGCTTAGGTTTCTCCCAGGATTTCGTCCCAAGATTCCATCTGCTGCAAATAGGAACCAAACTATTTCTCTTCCAGCATTTTTTCCCTTCCCCTCTTCATCTGAAGAGGAAAGATGGCACAGGCTGGATGTTATCAGATGTCTGCAAATTTATCTGCAGCGTACTCGCCCTTTTAGGCAGGCCGAAAACCTGTTAATTAGTTATACGGGGAAGAATAAAGGCGCCAAGGCCGCCAAGGCCACGATATCCCGCTGGGTCTCCGATACCATAAAAGTCGCCTATACCGCCCAAGGGCGTCCGGTCCCATCTTTTCTTCATGCCCACTCGACCAGGGCAGTATCCACCTCTCAGGCCGAGAGGAGTGCGTTGTCCTTGGATCGGATTTGTGCAGCTGCCTCCTGGGCATCTGAGTCCACGTTCATTCGGCATTACCGCCTGAGGGACCGGGTGTCCGATTCCTCTGCCTTTGCCCAAACTATTTTGAGCTCTGTCATGGAGTAATCCCGCCCATCTTTGGGCCTACTTGCTATATCCCCACATTGTGCCGCTGGTACGGACGACAGGGAACAAGTGATTATGAAGATAATCTTGTTTCCCTTAGTCCTAACAGCGGCACAAGATTTCCCACCCTGGGAATCATATCTTATGTATAAAACTGTGTATAAATATGGAGGTACTTTTGTATTGACACGCAGAGGGGAGGTTCTTGTGCCCTCTTATAGGGCCAGCCACGCTTTTGATTGGCTAATTAAAAATCCGCCTGTCCTACCAGCACACAGGGGCAGAAATACCCCACATTGTGCCGCTGTTAGGACTAAGGGAAACAAGATTATCTTCATAATCACTTGTTCCCTGTCGTCCTCAACAGCGGCACAATGTGGGTATTTCTGCCCCTGTGTGCTGGTAGGACAGGCGGATATTTAATTAGCCAATCAAATGCGTGGCAGGCCCTATAAGAGGGCACAAGAACCTCCCCTCTGCGTGTTTTTTTCTGTCCTGTGTGGACAGAGGACAGGTGGGAGGACTTGTGTCCTCTTTGAGAAGCTCAGCAGGATCACTCACCTCCTGAGCGGTTGTTTTCTTCTTGTCACCTTCTGTGCCCTGCGGGGAGAAGGTGCTTGTTAGCCATGTGTGGCTACCCCCCTCTATCCCCCCTGCCCCCCCTCTCCTCCGCTTCCCCTGCTCCTTGTGACTTACCTGACATTTTGGTGAGAGTCCGGGGACTCCGCATGCCGCCTCTGGTGGCCGCGCGGACTGCCGGCGGGTGGAACCACACTGTTGTGTATCCTGTTCCCCGCCGGCCGCTGTAAGCGCGCACTTCCGGTTTCGCCGGAAGTATCATAGCGCCATGGCAACGGCCTGGCGCTGGCGGCCGCTCACTCAGGGAAGATTCAGGCCTTATTAAAGGCCGGAAAAGACGGGGAGATGTGGGGGTAAGTGCCCGTGTTAAGGGCCTCTTGGTGGGGGGGAATGTATATCTTTGCAGACCCCTGATTACAGGGTTAGTTGTCTGGGCAGGTTGCCTCACCTGCTTTGATTGTGGCTCCGCCCACTTCCAGCCGGCCAGAATTAAGAGGCTGGCTGGCCTGGTGTCAGAGACCTTCCTGCAGTATCTGCTGAAGGCGTGCGATTGTGGTGTTCATTGATCTTGAACTCTTTTCCAGTTTGCAAACTTTATTGGGAACCGGCTGTGATGGCCGAGTGGTTAAGGTTTTGGACTCGAAATCCAATGGGGTCTCCCCGCACAGGTTCAGATCCTGTTCACAGCGCCAGCCCGGCTAGCTCAGTCGGTAGAGCATGAGACTCTTAATCTCAAGGTCGTGGGTTCGAGTCGCACGTTGGGCGCCAAGTCACCTCTCTGTCCGGTCTACAGGACCTGGATATGTCATCCTCTACTACCCCTCCTGGGGATGGTAGGAGGAAAACCTCTTCCAAGAGGAAACATCTTTCCTGCTTCGATTGCGACACACCGCTCCCTGATGGTAGGTAGCGGCTTGAAAGGTTGTGCCCTGCGGGGTACTACTGGTCCTATAACTTGCCTATTTTCAGGCTATGAGTGGGCCCGTTGTCGCGGGTGCAGAGGTCCTCCACCTGTGGAGCCCTCTCCCAGAGATATGATGGCATGGGTCAAGGAGATGGTGAGTTTGGGCATCGCTTGGGTAAATAGTTTTTCCCTTGCTTGTACTCTCCTTTTTGTTTTGCAGGATGATTCCCTCAAAGGGATCCATTGCACCTTGTCTCAGCTCACCAGGAGACCATGCTCTGAGCTCCGTTCCTCATCTCTCCCCCCCCCCTTGTAACACCTGCGGGTGGCAGAGGATGATTCCTCCGAGGACGACTCAGTTATTCCAGCAGAACTGCGTTCCATTATGAACAAACGGGCAGGCTGCTGAAGTCCATCCGGTCTACAGTGGGCCGAGATGTTGACGGGGAAGCCTCCACGTCTGCCTCTGGGGGACATATTGCCTTCCATGCGGACGCCACGCTGACCGACCTTATGGTGCAGCAGTGGAAACAGCCAGAGAAAGGACATTCACTTTCCAGGATCTTCAAGTGGGATTCCTGGGGGCCTCCCCCGAAGGTGGATTTGGCCGTAGCAAAGCTGTCCCGCAGAACCTGGTGCCCTTGGAAGATGGTTCAAATCTTCAGGACCCTCTGGATCGTAGGGCGGACTCCGTTCTGAAGAAGGTCTACTCAGCTTCCTCCGCGCAAGCCTCTGTGGCCATAGCCTCCTCTATGGTTGGTGACTTTTTCCGCAACCGCTTAGCCGCCTTGGAGCGGGATATAGACTTGGGCATAGACAGAGATGAGATTCTGGCCTCTATGAAAAGAGTTCATAGGGCTGCAGCTTATTTGGCGGAATCCTCCTGCCATCAATTTAAAATCTCTGCCAAATCTATGGCGTTGTCTACTGCGGCCCGTAGACCCCTTTGGCTAAAGCCTTGGCGGGCAGATTTTGCGTCTAAAGCAGCACTCTGTGCTCTCCCCTTTGAGCCGGGAAGGGTGTCTGGCCAAAGCTTAGACGCCATTATGGAGGGATTAGCTGAAGGTAGGGGAAGGTCCCTACCTCAAGCATCCAGGGGCAGACGTGCTCCCCCTAGAGGCAGAGGTTCTTCCTCTAATTATAGACGCCCTTCCCAACAACGGCGTTTTAGATATCGCCCTAGGGGAGCTGGTCATGGCGCTTCCAAGGAGGACACCAAGAGGAAGCCTGAGTTTTGACGTGGGGCAGCTCCCTGTGGCCCCCCTTCCTGTGGGAGGACGTCTTTCCTCCTTTTCCAGAGCATGGTTCACCCATATCCAAGACCCATGGGTGTTGAAGATCATACAACATGGGTATCACATCGACTTTCATCTTCCACCTCCAGATCGGTTCGTTTCCACCCGAACTCTTCCACCTTCTCAGCAGGCCAGTCTAGAAGCCTTCGTTGCCGAATATGTTACCAAGGGTGCCCTGGAGAAGGTACCAGCCTCAGACCTCGGTCTGGGAGTCTACTCCCCCGTCTTTCTGGTCCCCAAGTTCACCGGGGGCTGGAGGATGATAATAGATCTGAGGTACCTCAATCGGTTTATCAGGAAGAGGTCATTTCGAATGGAAACCGTGGATTCCGTGGCTGTGTTTCTTCAGCCAGGAGAGGTGATGGTTACCCTCGATTTGAAGGACGCCTATCTACATGTCCCCATTGCTCATTTCCACAGGAAGTTCCTCAGGATTGCCGTCGCTATGGCCGGCCACAGGGAGCACTATCAATTCACAGCTCTGCCATTCGGCATCACATCCGCCCCACTGGTATTCACCAAGGTGATTTCTCCGGTCGCCGCGGCCCTCAGACTTCAGGGTCTTTTCATCGTCCCTTATCTAGACGACTGGCTACTGAAAGCTCAGTCTCCTGCTGCCCTCCTCCAGCAGCTCAACCTTGCCATCAACTTCCTACAGGAGTTAGGATTATCAATTGGGAGAAGTCCGAAATCGTTCCATCCACCTGAAGAAAATTCCTCGGATTTATAGTGGATTCAGAAGCGATGCAGATCTTCCTCTCCAGTCCAAGGAAGGAAAGAATCCAAGCCAGTGCACGATTCCTATTGCGCACTCGGCAGGTAACCATCCGGACCGCCATGAGAGTCCTGGGCCTGATGTCATCCTCGGCCAGGGCGGTGCCTTGGGCTTTATGGCATTTGCGTCCCCTGCAGATGGAAGTGTTGAGAACCTGGAACAGGTCTCCACGGGGATTGCACAAGAAGATCTGCCTTTCTCCCGCTACCCGTCTTTCCCTCAGATGGTGGATACACCTGAAAGACGGAAGGTCCACGGTCCCGACAGTGTGGACCCTGTTGACAACAGATGCATCCCAGTGGGGATGGGGAGCCCATTGTCAAGACAAAACTGTACAAGGACGATGGAGATGTCCGGTGCTGGGGTCATCCAATCTCAAGGAACTCAGAGCAGTGTACCTGGCCCTAGTACACTTTGCCCCAGAATTGAAAGGCAAGTCTGTCAAAAACCGGTCAGACAATATGACGGTGGTAGTCTATATAAACAAACAAGGGGGCACCAGGTCACCAACCTTGCTGAGAGAGACGAATCTCATATTTGCCTAGGCGGAGAAGAATCTGGTCCAGTTATCCGCTGTTCACATAAAGGGCTCCCTGAACATAGTAGCGGATCAGCTGAGTCAGGGTATTACCGTATCAGGAGAATGGTCTCTCAATCCAGACGTATTTCAACAGATCGTCCAGAGATGGGGTCTCCCGGAGGTCGATCTTATGGCTACCCGACTCAACGCCAAGGTGGGGACCTTCTGCTCTCTGTACCAGGAGGACAATCCCTTGGCGGTGGATGCCCTGTCCATCCCATGGAGGTTCAGGCTGTTTTACATATTCCCTCCAATTCCAATCATACCGAAGGTATTGATAAAAATAAGACAGGACCAAGCCTCGGGAATAGCCATAATCCCGTTCTGGCCAAAAAGGGCTTGGTTTGCTCAGCTCATACAAATGAGTCAGGGCATATATTGGAGGCTTCCCCCACTCCCAGACCTGGTAACCCAAGGAGAGCTGAGATGCCAGGATCTGAGGAGACTCAACCTGACAGCCTGGAGGTTGACCAGTCCCTATTGAGAAATAGAGGACTGTCACAAGCCGTCTTGAAGACCCTATCCAGCGCCAGAGCAGATTCGACTAACAGGAACTATGGTCGAATAGGTAACATCTTTAATGCCTGGTGTCTGCAGCATCAAGTGGACTCCACCGATCCCCCTACGGAGGTGATCCTGGACTTCCTTCAAGACGGACTAGACAGAGGTCTTGCTGCGGCCACACTCAAGGTACACGTAGCGGCCCTGTCCGCCTATCTGGGGAGGCGTTTGTCTCAGGATCCTTTAGTGAGCACCTTTATTAAAGGGGCAACTAGGCTGAGACCGGTGGTAAACACCCCTGTCCACCAATGGGACCTTATTCCGGTCCTGAACGCCCTATGTGGCCAGCCATTTGAACCTCTGGAAGAGGTCTCCCTCAAGTCGCTAACCGGCAAAATGGCGCTGCTATTGGCAGTCACACCTGCCAAACGCGTTAGCGAACTACAAGCTTTGTCCGCTGAGGAGCCATATACCACCTTTTTCTCTGACCATGTACAGCTTAGGTTCCTCCCTGGGTTTCGTCCCAAGGTGCCATCTGCTGTAAACAGGAACCAACTGATTTCCCTTCCAGTATTTTTTTCCGTTCCCTTCTTCTGCTGAAGAAGAAAGATGGCACAAGCTGGATGTGGTTAGATGCCTGCAGATCTACTTGCAGCGCACTCGCCCCTTTAGGTGGACTGAAAACCTGTTGGTCAGCTACACGGGGAAAAACAAGGGCGCCAAAGCCGCCAAAGCTACAATATCACGGTGGGTTACCGAGACTATTAGAGTCGCCTATACCGCCCAAGGGCTGTCGGCTCCATCTTTCCTTCATGCCCATTCAACCAGGGCAGTGTCCACTTCACGGGCAGAAAGAAGTGCTTTGTCTGTGGACCAAATATATGCAGCTGCCTCTTGGGCATCTGAATCCACCTTCATTCGGCATTACCGCCTGAAGGACCAAGTGGCAGATTCCACTGCCTTTGCCCAGACCAGTTTAAGTTCGGTCATGGGTTTGTCCCACCCATCTTGGGGACCTGCTTGCTATATCCCCACATTGTGCCGCTGTTGAGGACGACAGGGAACGAGTGATTATGAAGATAATCTTGTTTCCCTTAGTCCTAACAGCGGCACAAGATTTCCCACCCTGGGAATCATATCTTATGTATAAAACTGTATATAAATGTAATGGAGGTACTTTTGTAATTACACGCAGAGGGGAGGTTCTTGTGCCCTCTTATAGGGCCTGCCACGCATTTGATTGGCTAATTAAATATCCGCCTGTCCTACCAGCACACAGGGGCAGAAATACCCCACATTGTGCCGCTGTTAGGACTAAGGGAAACAAGATTATCTTCATAATCACTCGTTATCCAGGATCCAGGAACTGATTAAAAGCTACAGGAAGCGACTAGAGGCTGTTATCTTTGCAAAAGGAGGATGTACTAAATATTAATGTCACTTTTCTGTTGAGGTGCCCATACTTTTGCACCGGTCAAATTTTGGTTTAATGCATATTGCGCATTTTCTGTTAGTACAATAAACCTCATTTCAATCCTGAAATATTACTGTGTCCATCAGTTATTAGATATATCAAACTGAAATGGCTGTTGCAAATACCAAAATATTTAGAACTAAAAATGATTAAGATTAATAGGGGTGCCCAAACTTTTTCATAGGACTGTATATATATATATATATATATATATATATATATATATATATATATACACACACACACACACACCTGTGTATATATAGCAGGCAAGCCAGACAGAGGGCACTAGTATTCCAGACGCACATTCAGGGAAGCAACCCCAACTCCTACCACCACCAAGCCTGGCTAAGCCACAGAACCCTGAACAAACCTGGCACCCTCCTACCAAATGACAGCCAACCACCAAACCAGAACCTCCAATAGGCAACGACCAAGGCCCAAATAAAGGGGGCTATAGAGAAAAGCAAAGAGCAGTACATCGAAGAATGGAGAAACAAAACAAATAACTCCAAGAAACTCAACGTGTACCAGTCACTGCAAAGGGACTACACCGTGGCCATTACCCTGGTTTCAATTCACTGCTTAAACCTAGGACATGGAATATTAATAGGGTCTGGGCTCTACAAATATATTCCAAGGGTGTAGACAAGTACTAGATGACCCCTTCGTATAGATTCAGAAATTACCAGAAACTAGTTGTCCTGACCTTATCTACATTGAGCGCGTTCACGGTTCCTTGTGAATCTATTTTACATTTTTTGTGTTAAATTGAACGCCTTTATTTTGACTAGAGACTTAATAAAAGTTGTGTTTTAGCTTGAGTAATTACTCTCTCAGTGATCTATGAACCAATTAAATATGCCCTAAGGAGTCATTCATAATAATTTAAACAAAAAGAAAAATGACCAATTGAAAAATAGTGTGAACACAAAATTTAAATAATATTTCACAAAAAAGTCCTGTATGGATAATTACTATGTTCCTTATGGCTGTCCTATGCTCATCTACATGTGTGGAAAAAAGATTAGGCTTTATTCCTTGACCGTGTTACATTTTAATTTTGTCAGCAGAATACTTGGCTTTATTCCTATGCCATGTTCTTCTACCACGCCACAATAGTACCCATATTACTTGATAGGTTGGGCTCACATGTCATGATCTCATAATACTGTTTATCTGTATCTGACTGTGTTCTGTTGTGACAATATTACAATAGAGTTTGCCTTTGCATCTATTCTTGTGTTCTATTGTAGAGAAATCGTATTATGCCACAATTAGACTTCTCTTTATTTCTTGGGTTTGCTGTATTGTGAAGGTGTTGTTATAATGGTTTCCTTTATTGCTATGTAGAGTTCTATTGTGATGATGTAACAATAGGGGTTTTCATTCCCAGGCACAGTTCAACTGTGATGAAGCAGTAATAATATTTCTGTGTATTGTGGTGAACCACAATGAAGGAAGACCAAGTACTCCCTCTAAATTTTAAAGAAATATCTCCTCTGTGTACAGAAAGAAAAGATCTAACTTAAAGAATGGAGACATGAATAAGATAAAAAAGTAAAGATGGGAAAACCTCTCAAGATTTGTTGTGGGTTTGGGTGGCTCGGGTCCAAGATTAGTTTCAGGTAAAACAAGTTTGATATGAATCACACCTTAAAATGGTTTAATACATAATGTAGAACACTCTCAGGGCTCCTATGTACCTAGCTATCCAATTTCTAGCTCTCTATGGCAAACACAGCCAAAGTTATGTCAAGGTGAAAATATGGAAAAACAGATGATAAGCCTTGGATAACCTTACACTGCGCTGCCACTTACTTTTACACATTTTAACATTTAAAACACTACAAAAATGAACCTTTTATTAGGAAAAGGTGTTTCAAAACTAACAAAAAATATTCCCATATCAGAGGAAAATGTTAATTTTAATGATTTGGGTGTTTTAAGGACATATAGTATACTATTTATTTGTTTTGCTTACTTATATAGCACCATCATATTCCGCAGCGCTTTACAAACATTGTCAGTCACGGTCCCATATAGGCTCTATAGTGGAATGTGTTGGACGTCCAATATAGGCTATATACGGTAGCGGAATGTGATAGATGTCTCATATAGGATCTATAGCAGAATGTGATGGACGTCCAATATAGGCTATATAGCGGAATGTGATAGATGTCTCATATAGGATCTATAGCGGAATGTGATAGATGTCTCATATAGGCTCTACAGCGGAATGTGATAGATGTCTCATATAGCGGAATGTGTTGGACCAGGCTGAATGATGTCTGGTTGAGTGGTGGCAGTGGTGGTAGCTGCAGCAACATGTGTGGAATTGCAGTAAGGCATAATCTGAAGGACCAGGCTTCAGTAACTGTCTGGCTGAGTGGTGTTAGACAGCTGTGGCAGCATGTGTGGCAGGGCATAATATGATAGATCAGATCACAGGACATGTCCGGATGAGCGGTGGCAGTGGTGGTAGCTGTTTAGGAGTAGCAGCCTTCATCAGTAGTATATTAAATGGAAGATGATGATAAAGGGAGACAGTGACACCACTATTTGAAGGACTCAGCCGGAGTTGTTTTAAAATCCTTACTGATCCATACTTTATTCATTTTGACAAAAGTAATTTTTTCCATGCTAGTTGTGGACTGTTTCATCCTATAAGGTGTTACACTGCCACCAACATCAGTGAACACCCTCTTAGTCATTATGCTTGAGGAAGCACAAGAGAAAACTCCCATGGCAAACTAGGCCAGGTTCTTCCTATTGGCCCAGAATTCCATGGGGTCAGAGTTGCTGAAATATTGATGCACTCTAGGTACAACTGTATCTTTTGGTGCAGCCACCAGTGGGTGTCAATTGTCTGTTGCCTGAGGTTTTATTGCCAAACAGGTAGCAACCAGTGGATTTGTACTTTGCATTTGTGTTTAACACCACCACGGCATATAACGCATTTAACTTTTTACATAAAGTACCAAGAGACAGTTTATCAGGTGATATCGACATCTGTGGGAATACTTATGATAATAGTTCAGGATGTTTATTGAGTTACATATCAGTCTGATTGCTTGCCTTTGGTGATGAATATTTTAATAGTCTCAGAGAATTGATTACAAACATTTTGCCTTCTATTGATATTCTTTAGAGAAAAGCACAAGGAGTTATGGTGTTTATTGCAATGAACGCTTTGCTATCAAAACAGCACTTGCTATGTATTTATTGAAAAAAGTTAAACTCTTGCCCAAAAAAAGCACTTAACAAAAGATTTTTCACTAACAGAATTGTTTTGTCAGTAAAAAGTATGTTTTAAGACTGTATAAACAGATAAACTTGCACAATAGACAGACAAAAATTTAATTATTGGCAATAACAGGGTTAACTGTCCTTTTTGTGTGTCTGTCATTCTGTATAACGCTAGGCTCACACTAGTGTTTGGGTACTCTGTACCCCATTATGCTTAAAATAGGTGGAAAGAAAAGTCTTTACTTTACTCAAACAGGGTGGAAACCCGGTGGATCCCATTACAGTCTAGAGCAGGGGTGCCCAATACGTCGATCGCGATCTACTGGTAGATCCCAAAGGACGTATGGGTCGATCATGGGATGCAGTGATCCCTGGTGTCTGCTTCTTCACAGCGCAGGCTGAGAGTCATCTCTGGACACTGGCAGGCAGGGCTGCCGCAGCCCCAGCCTGCCAGTGTCCAGAGATAACTCTCAGCCTGCGCTGTGAACAAACAGACAGCGGGGATCCCTGGGCGGCCACAGAACGCCACTGTCTCCTGCTCTCACGATCCACCGGCCCCGCCCACATGCCAGGCCCCGCACACAGACACACCTGCCCCGCCCACATACCCACCCCTAGACCCACCCTGGCCCCACCAACAGGCCCACCCTAGTAGATCTTTTGCCTTGGTCAGCTAATAAAGTAGCTCACACGCTGAAAAAGTGTGAGCACCCCTGGTCTAGAGAGTCCACAGATAGCCGCTTTTTAAGTGGATAATGTTTTCCATTTTTTGGGTCCCCCAGTGTACCCGAAGGATGGAAACCCAAATGGTAGTGTGAACCTAGTGTTAGAGCACAAATGCAGCAGTCTCAAGCTCATAAAGCTATGCCCTCACTCCTGTCTATTGGTTACTATCACTAATCTGCCTGTGTAATTGCCTGAACCTGACCTGAATCTCCTATTCTAACTATTGCTTGTAAGCTTCAGAACTGTCCTCGCTAGAGATGAGCGAACAGTGTTCTATCGAACACATGTTCGATCGGATATCAGGGTGTTCGCCATGTTCGAATCGAATCGAACACCGCGTGGTAAAGTGCGCCAAAATTCGATTCCCCTCCCACCTTCCCTGGCGCCTTTTTTGCACCAATAACAGCGCAGGGGAGGTGGGACAGGAACTACGACACTGGGGGCATTGAAAAAAATTGGAAAAAGTCATTGGCTGCCGAAATCAGGTGACCTCCAGTTTAGACGAATAGTGGATTTCAAATCCGGGTCATATGAGAATGTGAACTTTGTGACTATGAGACAGGGATAGCTGTACAGGCAGGGATAGCTAGGGATAACCTTTATTTAGGGGGGAATGTTATTAAAAATAACTTTTTGGGGCTCTATCGGGTGTGTAATTGTGATTTTTGTGAGATAAACTTTTTCCCATAGGGATGCATTGGCCAGCGCTGATTGGCCGAATTCCGTACTCTGGCCAATCAGTGCTGGCCAATGCATTCTATTAGCTTGATGAAGCAGAGTGTGCACAAGGGTTCAAGCGCACCCTCGGCTCTGATGTAGCAGAACTGAGGCTGCACAAGGGTTCAAGCGCACCCTCGGCTCTGATGTAGGAGAGCCGAGGGTGCACTTGAACCCTTGTGCACCCTCGGCTCTGCTACATCAGAGCCGAGGGTGCGCTTGAACCCTTGTGCACACTCTGCTTCATCAAGCTAATAGAATGCATTGGCCAGCGCTGATTGGCCAATGCATTCTATTAGCCCGATGAAGTAGAGCTGAATGTGTGTGCTTAGCACACACATTCAGCTCTACTTCATCGGGCTAATAGAATGCATTGGCCAGCGCTGATTGGCCAGAGTACGGAATTCGGCCAATCAGCGCTGGCTCTGCTGGAGGAGGCGGAGTCTAAGATCGCTCCACACCAGTCTCCATTCAGGTCCGACCTTAGACTCCGCCTCCTCCAGCAGAGCCAGCGCTGATTGGCCGAATTCCGTACTCTGGCCAATCAGCACTGGCTAATGCATTGTATTGGCGTGATGAAGCAGTGCTGAATGTGTGTGCTTAGCACACACATTCAGCTCTACTTCATCGGGCTAATAGAATGCATTGGCCAGCGCTGATTGGCCAGAGTACGGAATTCGGCCAATCAGCGCTGGCTCTGCTGGAGGAGGCGGAGTCTAAGATCGCTCCACACCAGTCTCCATTCAGCTCCGACCTTAGACTCCGCCTCCTCCAGCAGAGCCAGCGCTGATTGGCCGAATTCCGTACTCTGGCCAATCAGCACTGGCTAATGCATTGTATTGGCGTGATGAAGCAGTGCTGAATGTGTGTGCTTAACACACACAATTCCAGGGCGGGTGTTCGCCTTGTAACTTGTAATTGTTTTTTCTTTTCTTATTGTTTAAAAAAATTTTCAATAAAAATTTGAGTTATAAAAAAAAAAAAACACACACAATTCAGCTCTACTTCATCGGGCTAATAGAATGCATTGGCCAATCAGCGCTGGCCAATGCATTCTATTAGCGTGAACTGAGTTTGCACAGGGGTTCTAGTGCACCCTCGGCTCTGCTACATCAGATTGCTACATCTGATGTAGCAGTGCCGAGTGTGCATCAGATGTGTAGTTGAGCAAAACTGACTCAGCACTGCTAAGTCTCTGCATTCGCATAGGAATGCATTGGCCAGCCTTCGGTCAATCAGCGCTGGCTCTGCCGGAGGAGGCGGAGTCTAAGGTCGGACCTGAATGGAGACTGGTGTGGAGCGATCTTAGACTCCGCCTCCTCCAGCAGAGCCAGCGCTGATTGGTCGAGTTCCGTACTCTGGCCAATCAGCACTGGCCAATGCATTTCTATGGGGAAAAGTTAGCTTGCGAAAATCGCAAACTGACAGGGATTTCCATGAAATAAAGTGACTTTTATGCCCCCAGACATGCTTCCCCTGCTGTCCCAGTGTCATTCCAGGGTGTTGGTATCATTTCCTGGGGTGTCATAGTGGACTTGGTGACCCTCCAGACACGAATTTGGGTTTCCCCCTTAACGAGTTTATGTTCCCCATAGACTATAATGGGGTTCGAAACCCATTCGAACACTCGAACAGTGAGCGGCTGTTCGAATCGAATTTCGAACCTCGAACATTTTAGTGTTCGCTCATCTCTAGTCCTCGCTGTTTGATGCAGTGAGATGAATCACAGATCCTTCATTATCTTCACCATTACTGAGACTAGCTTCTGATTCCACTTGTAGCATCTTATATACTGTATATCATACGTGTCCACCTACCACTGTCTTTTGGCTGAGAAACTGTCAGCTGAGGTCAGATGGTACTAGAATGATAGGAGTCTCTTCGGTCTTTCCTGCAATTTTTGATATTCATGTTAAATCCGGTTCTTGACAAAACGGTTTACCCATCTCAAATATCAAATATTAACCTAAAATAAATATAACCTAAATAAACAGTATAATGAAAAAGACGGTGCCTGTTTTTCGTGATGATGTCACTACAGGGTTTTTCTTCATTCTGTTCTAATCAATACATTTCATAATAGTGTTCATCTTATTCTACCTGGAAGTGTTATACTGTATTGATGTCTCAAGATAAGTTAATTTTATTCCTTGGCTATGTACTGTTAGGTTTTGCACACATGAGTTTGTTTTTCAAGCTATGTTCTGTTGGTACAGTATTACAACAGATTTTCACATTATTGTTTGCCTGTATTATATTTTGATAATATCACAGTACTAGTTCTGTTTATTCCTTACCCATTATATTCTAATAGTCTGCATTTTATTGTGATGTCATAATACTATTTATATTGATTTTGTTGCCGCGTCCTATAGTGATGATACAACAGAGCTAATTTTGTTCCAGGGCAAAGCTCTGTTTTTATGATGTCAATAGTTATGCTAGTTAGCTTTTTATGTTGTGTTCTATTGCTATAGTATTACAATCTATTTTCACTTTATTGTTTGCTTCTATTATGTTGTGATGATGTCACAGTAGTAGTTGTCTTGATTCTTAGGCTACATTCCATTATTTTCACCTCTGCCCGTGACTTTGTCTGCATTTTGTTGGCATCGATGATCTGCCTATATTCAGCAAATTGCTGCCGTCGATGGTTTCCTGCTCCGACATTTCAGCAGCTGTTAAGCTGGCCTGCCGTTGAACTCAATCCTCACGCCGTGCCTGTGATTGTTCCGGCATCTCAGCAGCTTGCTGGGACGCCATATAATGAGTGTGTTGTTGGTGCCGTTGATCCCCCTCAGCTCCGCTTGAGGAGAAATCTGTTGACTTCTGGCTACCTTCATAGCTCTCATTGTTTTAGAATTTTGCAACAAATTACATTTTCTTTTTCCAGGCAAGTTTAAAAGTAGCAAACTGCCAATCTGGATTAAAGGTGTTTTTCCATCCAGTGTGTCAGCACTGCCTGGAGCAGATCAGATACCGTATATACTCGAGTATAAGCCGACCCGAATATAAGCCGACCCCCTTAATTTTACCACAAAAAACTGGGAAAACTTATTGACTCGAGTATAAGCCTAGGGGGGAAATGCAGCAGCTGCTGGAAAATTTAAAAAATTAAAATGGCCGAGTTCTTGGGTGCAGTAGATACTGGGGAAGGGGAGGGGGTGTTTTGGTTGTCTGTCTGCCCCTTCCCTGAGCTTGAGGACTGGGTGTTTTACCCCCAGTTGGAATTCAGCCTGGCTGAATATAGGGTATCTGCAGTGCTCCTATTAACCCCTTCCCGACGGAATAGGAGCACTGCAGATCCCTATATTTAGTAGACCGGGCACTTTCAGACACAGGGATATCTAATGTGTATGTGTGTCACAGTCATTTTCTACTTTGAGGGCAGGTTCACACTAGCGCCCAATCTCCGTTATGCATAACGGTTTTGCCATGGGCAGCAGAAGACGCTCACCAACAGACACTGAATGTCGGTTTCTGTCCTCTCCCGACAGAAAACGGAAACCTGCATAACTGAGATCAGGTGCTGGTGTGAACCCGCCTTTATATGAATTATAGGGAAAGGAGTGATTTAGAACTTTTATTTATTTAATTTTTTATTATATATATTTTTTTTAAAACTTTTTTTTTTTTTTACAATTTTTTTAGCCCCCCCTGGGGGATTTGAACCTGCAGTCATTTGACTGCAAGTCCCATAGACGGCAATACAAGTGTATTGCCGTCTATGGGAGATTCTCTACATTACTATTACGGCTGGTCATAGACCAGCCGCAATAGTAATATAGCGATGACAGGACTGGGAGCCTTCATTAGGCTCCCAGCTGTCGTCAGAACAGGTCGGCTCCTGCGAGCTCGCTGCGCAGGAGCCGTCCTGCATCTTTAAAGGTATGGGGCAGGCCTAAGGGGGGAGGACATCTCCGGAGGAGGGAGGACATCTCCGGAGGGCACGTCCGCTGTAACGCTTACAGCGGAGATGCCGAAGCTTATGCCTACAATCAGAGATCGCAGGCATAAGGTTCAGCATCTCTGTTGTAAGCATTACAGCGGAGGTGCCGGTTTCTATGGCGACCGCTCTGCAGAGCGGCGCCATTACACTTACAGTACATACCCGGCATCCAGACAGGGCGGGTGCCGGGGCCCAAAGCATCGCCACGCTCCTGCTAGGAGCGCGGCGATGCTGTACATTAAGAGCTGCAGAAGTACTTACGGTACTTCTGCTAGCAGGGCAGGAAGCAGCCACACGCCGGGTGCGGGCCTGAGCTTACGTGGCTACGTCACCCGGCGTGTGATGGAGCGGTGGGGGGGCGGAGTCTGCTATCCTGGCCTGCTAGCAGAAAATTACCGTAATGACCCGAATATAAGCCGAGGAGCACTTTTTCAGCACAAAAACTGTGCTGAAAAACTCGGCTTATACTCGAGTATATACGGTAATATGCAAATGAAGTACAAGTACATGGACTGAGGGTTAGCTGAGTGTTTACATATAGAGATAACAGACCTGGCGTTATCAGAACCTGAGATAAGCTGCTGCAAGAGTAGTGTAATATAGTATGTGAACATAAATTCATAACAGTCGTGAAGCCATGTCATTTACTGGGATAAAAAGTAGCCTATGTGTTAATCGAGGTTACAATTTATCTATGTGCCAAATTTCATTCAGATCCTAAAACTCTGCTGGTACAAGGCTCAATTCACCTCAAGGGCCTCAATCTCTGCTGCTACAAGGCACAAATCACCTCAAGGGCCTCAATCTCTGCTGATACAAGGCTCAAATCACCTCAAGGGCCTCAATCTCTGCTGCTACACGGCTCACCTCACCCCAAGGGCCAGAAGCTAAGTTTGGGAGGGCTCACCCCAAGGGCCTGAAAAGTAATTTTTGTATGGCTCAGCTTAAGGGCCTCTTACTTAATTTGGAATGGCTCACCTCAAGGGCCACAAAAGTAATTTTTGGAGGTCTCACCACATCACACACACATACTCAATGACAGTTAAGGGTGGATGCTGTTTGATTTCCACCTTGCCTATGCCATCTGTGGTTGTCATGAACAACGTAATTTAAAGGGGTGCATGCTAATGTTTCTTTAGCTTAAAATTTGTCTTTCTGTATTTTTCCACTTTCCATAGAGGTTCTATTGAGTTTAGAGTGTCTAGTTGATAGGCTGTGATAATGGCGTAATACTGGGACATGGGCGTGTTAGATGCCCCCAGGCATGCTTCCCCTGCTGTCCCATCGAATCGAATTTCAAATTTTTGAATATTTCACAACTCGCTCATCTCTAATTACTAGGATAGTCTGCATTTTATCGTGATGATATCATAATACTATTTATCTTGATTCTTTTGGTGAATTCTATTGTGATGAAACAGTATAAACCTAAAACTAAATCATATGATGGACTACTATGTTCATGTCTAAACTTGTCAAGAGAGATCCAATTTATAAAATGAATAAAGATACCTCTCAAATTCCCAAAAATGTGCAGAAATTTCATGCATACAAAAATTATGCAAATACAATAAAATAAAAATAAATCTTCAGAAAGAAATAACCCATGTTATTTTCAAAGCACATGCACTGACAAAATAATATCCTAAAGGACTAAAAAGTATACACAAATACAGAGGTATATAGCAGTTAAGAAATATTATAGTGCAAAATCCATCCAAAATAAAACGGTAATAAACATGACAAAAGAATCCATGGACTTATTCCCAGAATATGTCCTTAGGTTTCATTGAAAACCAGGCATTAATCTATATATAGATACCTTCCAAAAGTTGACTCTATGAATTAATCTCTCTTTTTCACTAATGATGTCTTATTTGCATATTTCTTACCCAGAATTCTCAGCATGCATGGTCTAATAAATCTCTGTATCACTCTCTCTAATGAGAGACATTACCCCTTCTGATACACGTCGAAAACTCTCACATAGCCAGTCAGTACCTTACCATTCACTGATTAGAGGCAAAACCCTTGAAACGTCTGTCTTTGGATCAGACCATCTTCTTTTGGAGAATTTGTACTGGTTTGGCTATTATTTCAAGATTATGCCCTTAGGTTTCTTTGAAAATCGGGTATCGATCTATAGGGAGCTACCTTCCGAAGGTGGCGCTAAGTGCAAATTCCTCTTTTTCACAAATTAGCTCTTATGTGCATAATCCTTAGCCAGAATTTTTATTCACAATGTGAATAATACTTAAGAAAAAGAATATAATGTGGTCAGTGTGAATTTGATCCCTGGGCATAATGCATGGCTTACACCTTTCCTGTATTAGACCTCTCCTATGGAATGAAATAAAACAATTATTATCTAATTACGATTGGCCTCCATATTATCAGCCAAGCAATATTATGACAATATATCATCACAATAGAACTTTGCTTGGAAAAGAAGACCAACAACATTTTGTTAAAACATAACCTGTATAAGAATACCCCAGCCTAATATGCCCTGTGCTGGTGGAGGATGTGCTTAAGTTATGATGACTCAGGCCTCACTATAAAATGGATATACAATATATCCATATCCATATATATCGTATACTTCAGCAGTCTGAAATTGATGTCAGCTTATATCAGTAGAATATTTTACTCAACTTTTATGCCAGAAAATTGGTGTAAATGATGATACATTAGATTGGGCAGGAGGTTCCGCATACAGTGCACCTTTGTCACATTCATTTGTCAGTAAGTGGCAAAGGTACGCTAAATCTGCCCCACAGACTCTTGTGACATTGAGTGCAGACAGGATTGTCAACTGTCCATAAATTTCTAGACAGTCCTTAAAAATACGGCTTTTTGGCTTGTGTCTGTAAAAAAACAACATTGATGCTTTTGTGAATTTTTTGAAGAGAAAGGAAAGTGTGTAGGTTATTTTTATTCTAAATCTCTACAGGTTAGAAGAAAAGCTGGTAGTATCCTCATATCAGCATTCAGAGCTAGAAGTATATAGATATAGTGATAGTAATAATAATAATAATAATAATAATAATATAAAAACTAATAACAGGTCAACAGCATTTTTGGGGCCAAAGATATTTCAACGAATTTAGGGTAACTTTGGGGTGCTGATTCTGAATATGTCATCAGTTTTGCCAGATTGGCTCAAGTTTTTGAGATTTTTCGTAAAATGTGTAAAAAAAAAGATGTAATTTGCTACACGCGCATTAACTTTATTGATATTGTCATGAATACAATAAATTTAACAAAGTAAATGTTGATTTTAGTTTATTTTAACTAGTTTTAGAAAGTAATCTTCAAAAATGAACAAGACATGAAAGATAGGAGACATTTAATCGCTGGAAAAGCGCTTTTTATATGATTTTCTTCTATGTGAGCTATTCGGGCAGTCACGCTGTAGATTCTAGCAGTAATCAGCCATCATATGTCTGTCCCATCTGCCTTGGTACCTTTCCTCCATCACCATAATATCCTGATGAAATCTCTCCCCTTGTTCTTCGCTAAAATCTCCAAGGTTTTCTGGAAATCTGTCCAAGTGACTGTGAAGATAATGCAATTTAATGCTCATGTGTACACCCAGATTTCTAAATCTCAATAGCATGTTTTGTACCAGTTCTTCATAATTGTCTGCCTTTTTATTTCCCAAGAAGTTCTTCACTACCAACACAAAACTACACCATGCAGCAGCTTCAATGTCATTCATTTCCTTAGGAAAATTTGAATCTTTAATGAGTTTCCGAATTTGAGGACCATCAAAGATTCCTGTCTTCAGTTTTTCGCTACTAAGACCAGGGAAAGATCTGCAGATGTACATGAAGCAATTACCATCTTTGTCTAATGCCTTTACGAACTGCTTCATTAATCCTAACTTTATGTGAAGTGGTGGTAGAATGATTTTTTCCCTGTCCACCAAAGGTTCGTTCACTATGTTTGATGCTCCTACTGTCAAGGTGTCCCTTGGAGGCCAATTCAGTTTCTCCCAGTGCTGATGTTTTGCTCTACTATCCCACATGCAGATGAAGCAAGGATACTTTGTGTATCCACTTTGCTGTCCAAGTAAAAAGTTGACCATTTTTAAATCAACACATATCAGCCACGAATGTTCATGGTAGCACAGTTTCTCCAAGACCATTTTGACATTTTTGTATTGTTCTGCAAGTTTAGTTGAGTGAGCTACTGGAAGAGATGCACACTGATTGCCATTGTTCAACAAAACACATTTCAAACTCCTTTTAGAACTATCTATGAAAAGCCTCCAGTCTTCAGGACGATATACTTGTAAACCCATTTGCAGCATCAGGCCAGGAATATCCTTACAATATACAAGTAGGTCATCTTCACAGAAAAATTGAAGAAGTGCTTTTTCTCTGGTCCTGTAAGATGTAATTTTAGTTCCAGGCGTCAGACAATTTTTTTCAATTAGCCTTGAAGCTAAAAGTTCGGATGCACTTTTTGAGAGGTTGAGGTCTCTTATTAGATCGTTGAGCTCTCCTTGGGTAAATTGCGTAGGTGTTCTGAAACTTCCTTCATATTCTGGTTCACTTCCAGAACTAATGCTTAGCTCCATACCCTGCATTTCATCATCATCAGGTGGGGGAAGGTCAGGTAACATGGTAAACACAGGTACAGGCACATCTTCACAATGAGGGACAGGCCTTCTTGCAGATTCCATGTTAGGATACTCCCATTTTCGTTTCTTATGCTTATTGAATCCTTGCACTTGCACTGCACAGAAATAACAGTCATCATGATGATTTTTTTGCTCTCTCCACACCATTGGAACACCAAATTTGCAGCTTTTTCTTTGTCCTTTGCTCCATTTTCGTAATAATTCGATACATGCTTTGCACACTGTGTGTGGTGCCCAAGACTTGTCTTGGTCCCCAAGCATAACCCCAAAATAGGCCAAATACACTTTTTTTTATGAAGTCTGTTATGTTTCTTCTATGTTTTTGCAGTGTATATTCACCACAAATGTAACAGAATGAGTCTGGATCGTTAAGACAACTTCTTCTTGATGAGTTCATGCTTTTCACTGGAAAACAGACAACAACATAAAGTTAGTGCAAAAATCAAGCTATGAACAAACTTTTAGAACACTAATTAACAAAAAACTATATTGAGAACTGCTCAGTTCAAGTACTAATCCAAAGAAATTAATGAGATGATGCGTCGCATTTACCAACAAGTGCTATAAATAAGATACCAAAAATCTCAAAAACTTGAGCCAATCTGGCAAAACTGATAGCATATTCAGAATCAGCACCCCAAAAATACCCCAAATTCATTAAAATATTTTGGACACCAGTAATTTTTTTTTTTTTGTTGACCTGTGTATTGTTATTATTATTATTTTACATTTTATCCATGAAAAATGTTGGCTGTTTGAAAACCCAGTTTGGTATAAAAATAACTTGTATTCTAATATCATCATAACTGAACTTTGCTTAAGAAGAGACCCAAAAACTACTATGACGTCATCATGACAATAGAACTTTATCTACAAGACAAGCACAGCTCTAGAACTAGAGCTAAGGGCGGGTTCACATCAGCGCCCGATCTCCGTTTTGTGGGTTTCCGTCTTCTGCCGTCAGGAGACGGAAACCCGGCAAACAGTGTCCGCCTGTGAGCACCAGTGAGGTGAGCGTCTTCTGGTCTCCGAAGCAGCAGCAGGCTGCATTTATGCCGGTAACCTGGTATAAATGATGATACATGGCAGGGCTGGTTGTCCCACCCAGAAAATTGGTGTATAATGCATAAAACTGCTCCACTATACATAAAATGTTAGATACAAACTAATATACATATCTGTAAAACAACTTCATCTATTCATCTGAAAACTAGATTATGAAGTTGCTGATAATAGAATTGCTTTATATACATGTGAGGGTTTTCCTATCAAGCTGAACTGTAAAAAATGGTAGGAACGACCAACATTTTACATTGAATAACTGTATGGCAGCCTATAGTAGTAGATGCTTTGTCACGAAGATATACATGAATTATACAGCCTCGCAACAGGATTTAGCAGTTGATCAAAATAAATGTTTAATCATTTTGTCGGATGAGGAAGCAAATGTCCAGGAAAAAAAGACTGGGCACTTTGATTTTAGATTCACTTTGTGTTTAGCTGCTGTAATTTGGCGAGGTCGATGCTGGAAACTAATTTAGTGAATTTCATGGCAGAATGAGTTATAGTGAAATCTATATTTGTCAGGGTTACTAATTGACCATAAATGAAGTATGGCAATTACTGCTACTGAAACCATTTCATGCTGCTTCTACCTGACTGCTCTGCTTTGACCTCTTTAATGCTTACGGTCTTATAAATATTTCTTATTCTATGTGTGAAATTCGCTGTACAATGTTAAGCCACGTAAAGAGTGATTATAGAAAGGGATTACAATAATAGAACACATGGATCTAAATGCAGTTTAACCTCGTAGGTCGCAGTGTTACACACGTCTAGGAAAGTGTCCAATTAGAAGGACCATGTACAGCACAGATAAACTAGGAAGGGGACACTTGTTTTCTAATGAGATGACACCCACGCCCCTGCTTGAGATCTTATACCGGAAATACTAGAATACTTAAAAAAAATAAATAAATAAAAAGCTATAGAATTGTCTATTGCCTGTTTGCCTTGACTTAGAATACCTCTACAATAAGCTAATTTTATTTAAGACCATGAGTAAGGTTGCTTTAGGTTTATGCATTAAAATACATAAGGAAAAAAATACTCTTTAGAGTAGGAAATGAAAAAAGAGGACTTTCAGTATCAAGATGAATATGATCATAGAAATTATAGCAATCCAAAGCATAAGAAACAGAGGAAATTCTGGGGTAACACCATTTATACAATACCCTAGAGTAAATCATTTACTTTGCAGAACATAAAATACAATACTCAAATAATTAAAGGGATCTTATAATTAAAACTCAATTTTTTGTGACCAACACCTAGGAATAGCCTTAAGAAAGGCTATTCTTCTCCTACCTTTATATGTCTTCTACAGGCCACCATTCGGTATAAATCCCGGTTTTCGTCGGTATGCAAATGAGTTATCTTGCAGCACTGGGGGTGTCCCCAATGCTGCGAGAGAACTCTCCAGCGCCACCTCCATCTTCTTCAGGAACAGCCTCTCTTCGCGTCTTATTTTGGCGCTGGCTTCAAAATTCTAGGCCTCGTGCAGCTGACTGCGCATGCCTGCTGGTCACAAGAAAGTGGCTACTTACAATATTGTGTAAGCGGCCATTTTATTGTGGCTGGTGGGCATGCGCAGTTGGCTTTGCCCTAGGACCGAGGCCTAGAAGTTTGAAGCCAGCGCCGGAAGAAGACGTGAAAAGAGTCCGTTCCTGATGAAGATGGAAGTGGCACTGGAGAGTTCTCTCGCAACATTGGGGACACCCCCAGTGTTTGAGCTCCGGGGCCCGCCCCCAGTGCTGTGAGAGAACTCATTTGCATTCCAACAAAAACTGTGATTTATACCAAACAGCGGCCCGGAGAAGACATCTAAAGGTAGGAGAAGAATAGCCTTTCTTAAGGCTATTCCTACGTGTTGGTCACAAAAAATTGAGTTTTAATGATAGGATCCCTTTAAAGATGAAAGATGCAGTCAGATTTGATCTTAAAGAAGACCTTTCATCAGATCGGGCACAGGCAGTTCTATATACTGCTGGAAAGCTGACAGTGCGCTGAATTCAGCGCACTATCAGCTTTCCTGATCTGTGCCCGGTGTAAAGCGCTATCGGTCCCGGTACCGTAGGGCTTTACAGTCAGAAGGGCGTTTCTGACACTAAGCCAGGGACGCCCTTCTGCCTAGCAGCGCCTATCGCGCTGTACTGTGGAGCGGGGAGGAACTCCCCCCTCCCTCTCCTGATAATACTCATCTATGGATGAGCTGTGTGAGCAGAGGGAGGGGGGCGTTCCTCCCCACTCACACTGTACAGCGCGATAGGCGCTGCTGGGCAGAAGGGCGTCCCTGGCTAACTGTCAGAAGCGCCCTTCTGACACTAAAGCGCTACGGTCCCGGGACGGATAGCGCTTTACACCAGGCACAGATCGGGAAAGCCGACAGTGCACTGAATTCCAGCAGTATATAAAACTGCATGTTCCCGATCTGATGAAAGATCCTCTTTAAGACTCAGAAATTTTTCCATTGTATTGTTATTTTTTTTTTGGTAAAGAAGACCACGTTTTAATTTTAAACCTAAATAGATGTGTGAGGGCTTGTATTGTTGAATACATTATATTTTTCACTGGTACCTTTTTGGCATGCCTGTAAGGGAGCGTTCACACTACCATTGGTGTCCGACATGTAGTGTCCGCTCCTAGTGTCCACTCAAAATCTGTCACGGACATTAGGAGCGGACACTAGCTGTGTCCGTGACACCTGTCATTCATCTCAATGGGCATCGGGTGCGTTCTTTTGCACTCCGTGCCCTTCCTTCCCTGTCCGCAAGTGAAGATGTCCGACTTCTCAAGCGGACAGAAGAACCCTGCATGCATGGATGGGCACGGAGTGCAAAAGAACGCACCTGATGCCCATTGAGATGAATGACAGGTGTCACGGACACAGCTAGTGTCCGCTCCTAATGTCCGTGACGGATTTTGAGCGGACACTAGGAGCGGACACTACATGTCGGACACCGACGGTAGTGTGAACGCACCCTAACTTCTTGACTTAATTGAGCAATGGATAAAAAAAAATTGCACAGTTTTTCCATTCCAGTTTGGCACAGAAAGAAGTCCCGGGCTGGTGATCGTGGATGATTGTTGAATAGTTGTTTCTTAGACTTAAATGGAAGTTTCTGGGCTCCAATGTAAAATATATAATGGGGTTCACATTTACCATTTACCATATGCTATTAATAATACCTATGTTTTCCCCCTGAAGCTCCAGAACCCAGTAGCAATTGCTACTTCCGCACTCCTGCTGCTTCTTCACCCAATACAAAGTATAATCTCTCTGTGCGGCACATTTATCAAATTCTGAAAATTTCGCTTTACTGTCACAACAGTTTCGGTTCTTGCAAATTCGTACAAGCAAAAAGCTTTTCCTTGCTTCAGTGTCAACATCTTATTATACTATGTAGCTCTAGAAAATCATTGTTGTGATACCTTACTATGGGCAACTAAGCCAGTTTTTCTTTGATTTTCAGTCACTGGTCATTTACCACTGATGATAAATTAACACCTTCCCATGGTCTACTCACCATGTTACATTATTTATCTTGGCACTGCATGACATTATCTAGGCATTATGTGTACAGATGGATTTGTGGACACTGCATACCATGTTATGCAGAGCTGTAAGAAGAATTTTCTTTCCTTTAGGGAAAAGATTCTGATTTTATCCTGATTGTTCTTCCTACAAACAATTTGGAAATTCTCTCATTAACCCCTTGCTATACCATGATATAACAGTACCATATGCTATGTTACCATTTTATTATGGCATGGACAGAGTGGATATCACTGCTGAAATACCCGCAATCCCATGCATTGGTCCCACCATAGTGTGATCGACCAATGCATTTATATGGCAGCCCGGGGCATGATGAAGCCCCCCTATCATGCACTTATTAATCCTGTGGGAGACAGGATCTAACAGCATAGCAATCTTAATACATAAGTACTGAAGTTTATTCTATCTGTGATTAGAAAAAAACAAGTGTTAGAAAGAAAAAACCATTTCTTCCCATTTAATAGTCTTTAAACCTTAAATATTCACCAGTTCCTGACTAGCATAGATTTCTATTCTACAAAACAGCATCTTAATCAACTCTCTGCTGTCGTAAGATGTGTCTGAATTATTAAGACCTGCGTACAGAATGTCAGCCTGCCACTATTTATCTGGTTTGGTGAAAAACAAGATTATTAAAACAGCAGAAATTCTGTTTTTTTGTAACTACAACTCCAAGTAATGGAAATAAAAGTTGAAAGTACTGCACAAATAGTACCAAGAAAAAACATCTATCTCTGTAAATAGAAAAATAAAAAAAAGTGAAGGCTTTTATAAGATGATAAAGTTACCCCCATCCCCAATGAAAAAGAGATTTTAATGACTATGATTAACAAACACAAAAAAGCTTAATAAATGAGGTATAACAATGCTGGCTAAGTCTTATACTATAAATCTGATTAGTGATACCACAAAGTGGAAAAAAAAAAACTAAAAGAAAAAACTGAAATGCATTTTTTGAAAAAAATGTAATTGAAATAAAAAGCGATCAAAAAGTCATATGTACCCCAGAATAGCATCATTGCCTAGCAAAACGTGTCTTTTTTTTTTATTTTTTAAGTTCTCAACTAAAGAAATGCCATCATTAGGAAAAATTAAAGTCATGGCTTTTAGAAGATGATGCAAAAACAAATGATTTTTTGTATTCATTGTGAAAAAGTTTGTAACTACAGTAAGTTTTTCTTGATGGAAGAGGAAAAACTCACCACCTTTTGGAAGGTAGCGCCCTATAGATTAATGCCTGGTCTTCTATGAAACCTAAACACATTAGGATTAAAGCTAAATTAGAACATATTTTCCAAAAAGAAAGAGACCCATTCACAGACAGCTGCTTTGGGGTTATTGCCCCTCATCAGGGCGAAGTACACCCTTGGTTTGGTTGGAGAGGTCATTGACGTGGGTCAGAAGGAGTACTTAGCCTCCTTAGGGAGACAGCCTTTGCAGGTAACCATACAGTACGGAAAAGATGTTAATGTTTGGCTTTAATTCCAGAAAATGCCTCTAGGCTTCATAGGAAACCAGGCATAGAGCTATAGGGAGCTACCTTCCAAGGGATGGCGCTAGAGTGAGTTTTCCTTCGTCCATCAAGGGAAATGTATTTAAATATTATTTTTTCAGAATTCCTAGTAGAACATGCATGGTCATACTCTACAAGGTGGACTGCTAAGGCAGTTTCTCTAAGGAGGCATATTAGCTCTTCTGACCCACATCATTCTGAAAAATTAATAATAAGAAATAAAAGAAAGAAAGAAACTATATAAATTAGGTATTGCCATTATCAAACTGAATTGCAGAATATAAGCAATATATAATTTATAGTGAACAGTACAAAATGTAAAATTAAACAATGTAAATATTAGTATTTTTTATCCCACTCCTGAAAGAGTTTAGTTAATAAGTCAATAACATATAGTCATCCCAAGATGATGCCATCGAAAAATACCACTTGTCAAAAAAAACACAAGTGCTTAAAGAGCAACATCAATGGAAAAATGAAAAAGTTATAGACTGGCTCTGAGAACTCAGCTCCCCTCCAGATAGCAGTGAGTCTTATTACCCACTCTATAATGCAGGATAAGGAGAGATACCAGGAGAGGTATCTTGACAACGTGTAACAATAGTGAGATATAATCTAATATAGCAGGTAAATAAAACAGCAGTTCTCTCTTCACACCATCCCCATCCCATCAATACTTACCAGCCTTCCTGTCCGGGAATACCTCCGCCCCTCTTCCTCTCTTCAAGCGCTTGCACAGTCTGGAGGTGGCACTCCATCTCTACTGTGCAGGCCTCACAGGTACTTCTAGTCTGTGCACAGCGACACCAGCCTGCACATTGTGAAGGAGAAAGGAGGAGCCATCTCCCAGAGCAGAAAATAGTCAAGTATGATACGATGGGTTGGAGGGGTTGTAGGGGTTGGAGGGGTGGTCGGGGGGGGGGGGGGAATCTTAGTACCTTAGTAGTGGGTGATATAGCTAGCTCAGCTAGGGAGACAAGGGGGTGGGTGGACACTAGTAGTGGGTGGGATAGCTTAGCTAGGGAGACAGGGAGGGTGGGTGTAATCGAGCGAGAAGGGGGTGGAGCAGTGACACGAAAGTAATGTAGAAAGTACACAGATAACTACATAGCCGGAAGCTAACACCATGTAAAAAAATGCAGAAGATGCCAGTAGCTCCCACAGAAACTCAGAAATCACTCAAAACACTGCTAAAAAATATATGGGTGTACTTTCAACCTATTAATAGAACTAACTAACTTGAAAAATAATATAATAATAATTTTTGACCGGAAAACCCTTTTAAGGCCCCAAAAGTGTTCCCTGGGAATTGGACAAAAAAAATAACAGATTAAAAAAAAAAAAAACATACCAGGGTACCTACTCTGTTTAGGCTAGATCCAGCTATAAAGCAAGTTTGAACATTACAACACTTGTAAGTTAAAAGTATACATTTTCATGAATGTTTTGAAAAGAGTTTTTAATATAGTGTTGTTTAAAAACGGTAAATTATTGGTGTATTCATTATAGAACCCTACATTAAACATACAGTAACGCTAACACACAAGTATCAAGTAAGCATATATGTAGAACATAAATAAAAAACAGAAAGAAAGACCTTTACTGCTCCAGAAGCAATAAAATGTACAACATGTACTACACAGTTTAGGAATGTACAGTATGTATTAGGCACTACTACAACATGTTTACAATGCTAACACATCTCAGTGATATACTTCGTAAATGGTGCTACCCTAAACATATAGAACATAAATATTTAGAAACAGAATAACAGAAGGGCTGTGGAATTTATGTTCTGTATTCTATATATGACTATACCAAAAAATCAGTGGGAAAAATTTTGAAGAAATTTGAAAAACCAATGCAATTATTTCTCCTTGGTGATATATCTGATGGGGATAATGACCTTGTTATCAGAGTTAAGGGGATATCGTCACTCCTTAGGGTGGCCTATCCCTAAGCAGTGACAATATCCCCTTAACCCCCTTAACCCTGTCTAGAAGCCTCTCACCTCTGCCAAGTCAGTCTTCTCTACGCCGGGCTGAAGAGATCCAAATAGATGGAAACAGCTGTCCTTGGCTGAGAACGATAAATAAATAATGTGTCAGCTCACCCTCGTGTTCAGATGCTTTGATGTGAAGAGGAATAAACGCTGTTCCTGTTGATTTCAAACCAAACTTTGCATAAAGGCATAGATGATGTGCACGGAGGTTATATGCCTTTCAGCCCAGGATAAAAATACACTTTCTTGAAGTCACCATCCAGCACACATTTCTCAAGTTTGAATACAACTCAGCCTTTATTTTTCCATTTTAAAGTAGGGAAATATCCATTGCAAAATTTAAAAAGCGCTCAGCATGGCCAGCATAAGAAGGAAAAACGCAGCGTCCGACGCTGCGTTTTTCCTTCTTATGCTGGCCATGCTGAGCGCTTTTTAAATTTTGCAATGGATATTTCCCTACTTTAAAATGGAAAAATAAAGGCTGAGTTTTATTCAAACTTGAGAAATGTGTGCTGGATGGTGACTTCAAGAAAGTCCTTGGCTGAGAGACTGTACTTGGTAAAATCCCTCATCATTGCAGCAAAGGCCTCTGGGAAGGTCGGGCATGATGTTAAAGGGAGTGCCCCCTAGTGGACTGCATGACTGAGGCACTGTCTTCCTATTTACATCATGGAAGACATATTTGCATATTCTTCCCTTGATATCAGAACCAGCAAACTGCTTTCCTCTATGGTACCTGAGCACAAAATAAAAATAAAATCCATACGTGCCCATGGGTGTAAACAGGATTTTCCTAATGAAGGCATCAGCCCAGCCCCCTGTCACTAGCTGATCCACTATGTATATGATTATGAGCATCATCATCATTGTGAAATTCCCGGCACAACAAGCTTGGATGTACTTGTAGTAGATCAGGAATGAAAAGATGATCTATACTCACTGTACTTAGTATGCTGTGATCTTCTTCCTATGTCCTGATCCTCAAGCACCGACACGCCACCAATTTCCATTGGGACATTATAGGAGATCTGTAGCCAGTCCCCGACTGCCATGGTTACTGATTTAAATTTTCTTTCTTACTGGCCATAGTATTAATGCTTGTAAAATTTATTCTGCTTTGTTGTGGTGATGTCGCAGTTGATGTACCAATTTCTGTGAGGTTATTTGTTCATTTCTTATAAATACTATGACATCACAACTAGACCTTATTTACGCATCTACATGTTGTGATAATGAAATGGACACATTTCTTTTAATAGGTGCATTCAAACCTCAGTTTTCCAATAGTACATACAAAAAGAACTGAGGTTTATTTGGGCTCCATTTTGCAGACCTTGGAGCTCTATTAAAGGGGTTTTCCCATCTCAGTCTTTCAGCAGTCTGCCTTGCATTGTCTTCTGCTCACTTCCTGTATTTCTCTCCCCCACCTCCCTCTGGCTGAAAAGGACACACAACAATTATGCAGATCAGGTAATATGCAGATGCTTGTACAGAATGGACTCAGTGTTATCTGTGTGTTTACACAGAGAGATAACAGACCAGGATTTATCAGGAGACTGCTATTAGCTGAACAATTGTCCTGCCAGCAAGAGCAGTGAGCGAGTGACGTCACTTGTCCTATAGGTTCGTGGTGTAAACATTGAAAGGAATAAGGTCACATAGCAGGAGAACAAAGCAGAATTTCTAAAGCAATATATTTAGGAAAAGCCTTCAATTTACATAAGCTACTAGTATGGATAGGATCCTTGAGATGGGACAACCCCTTTAAGGTCTATTTATATGTGAAAATCACAGAAAAATCATGGATGTCCACAGGCACCGTAAGGTGTAGAAAATTAACAAAGCAAAGTAGATTTGTTATTTATGGAGGTGTTTAACCCTTTCCTGACATCCGCTGTACTAGTATGGCGCACGTCGTGTGTTTAACTATGGCGGCCGCCATAGCCGCCAGGTGTCTACAGTGTTACACAGTAGACAGCCAGCGCTAATGCCTCCAGCGCCTTGGTCAAAGGTGCCATTTTACCGGCGGCGCATGGGCGCCGCCATTTTGCCAGTGATCGCCAGCGCCTGGAGCAAGCTCCAGGGCCGACATCACTTTTCCATGACAGCCGGAGCGTTGTAAAGGCTCCTGGTCGGTCTGCAGTCTCTTTCTTTTGCAGGATGGTCTATGCAGCCTGCAAAAGAAATGATGATTTTTTACAATGCATTGCAATCCATTAGCTAGGGGGTCTAATAAATTCAAAAAAAATAAAATAAAAAAAGTAAAAAAAATATAAAAAAATGTAAAAAGTATTAAAAATTCAAATCACCCCCCCTTTCCCTAGAACACATATAAAAGTAGTTAAATACTGTGAGACACATACATGTTAGGTATCCCTGTGTCCGAAATCGCCCGCTCTACAAATCTATAAAAATATTTTTCCTGTTCGGTAAACGCCGTAGCAGTAAAAATAGTCAAAAGTGCCAAACCGCCATTTTTTCACTGTTTTGATTCTGATAAAAGTTAGAATAAAAAGTGATCAAAGCAATAGCATTTCCCAAAAATGGTAGAACTAAAAAGTACACCCAGCCCTGTAAAAAAAGACGCCCTATGCACCCCCGTACATGGACGTATAAAAAAGTTACGGCTTTCAGAATATGGCGACTTTTAGAAAAAATTTTTTTAACACAGTTTTGGATTTTTTTAAGGGGTTAAAATGTAAATAAAACCATATAAATTTGGTATCCCCGGAATCATACCAAAACACAGAATATAGGGGACATGTCATTTAGGCTGCACAGCGAACACCGTAAAACCGAAGCCCGTATGAAAATCGCAGAAATGCATTTTTTCTTCATATCCACCCATTCAGAATTTTTTTTCCAGCTTCCCAGTACATTATACAGAATAATTAATAGTGGCATCATGAAGAAAAAAAAATTCCCGCAAAGATTAAGATCTCATATGGCTCTGGGAGCGGAGAAATAAAAAAGTTATGGGGTTTAGAAGGAGGGGAGTCAAAAACGAAAAACGAAAATCAAAAAATGTCATCGGCGGGAAGGGATTTATGGGTCAACCACAGACAGCACATGTCTGTAAATAGCAGGCTGAATAGCTTATCACACACCTGGACAATGTGGACATGTGAATAAGGTCATAATGTGGCAACTAGAATTATGTTTACAAGGCCATAGTTACTGATTTGATGTCATTACTATATTGAGAACCATAAGACTTCTGTAGTTGACATGTTATTACAACACTTCTTACAATAACAACAATGTCATTGTAATCCTTATGATACTATTAAAATCTTGACATTAATTAGGTTGCTCATATTGTTATGGAAACCCCCTATAACCTCACTGGTTTCATGGTAACCTAGAGACTGTTGTCAAGGTAATGACAGTGAAGTCATCTTATGGGTACTTTAATATTTCACTATTGTCATTCTAATCAATACAATATCCTCATCTAGATGACAACCAAAGTGTTGGAATGTTTTACGGAGATATTGACAGTTATTGGCGGAGATTTATCAAAAATGGTGCACAAGAAAAGCGGAGTGACTATTGCACTGGATAATGCTATGGCCTCTTCAGACAGCTGATCAGCAGAGGTCCCATTTGTCAGACCCCTACCTATCTTGAGTAAAAGTCATGAATATGTAAGTCCTGTAAAACCCCTTTAAAGGGCTCATTCACACTACGTATACGGCAGCTTATTCTGAACGTAAAACACGTTCAGAATAAGCAGCATATAAAGCAGTTCCATTCATTTCTATAGGAGCTGGCATACGAGCGCTCCCCATAGAAATGAATGGGCTGCTTTTTTCACTACGAGCAGTCCCATTGAAGTGAATGGGAAGCGCTGGTGTGTACGGCTCGGCATGATGTAATGAAAGAAGCCCCACTTGTGTATCTATCATTAATACATACATTGTTTATGGCTGTATCATTTGTGAATTGTACGGCTTATGTGTGTACCATCTGGGTATTGTATTGTTTGTGTTTGTGTATATGCAATGTCTGAGATAAACCAAGATTGAGGCTATTAACTTCCTGCAATCACAAGATCAGATATCTTGCCAAACCAGGTGTACTGACTTACAACCCCTTGTCCCCATCGTTTGTAGGGCACTCGTCTTTACCAAACAGTGATGGAACAATTCATTCCTCAGTTTTTCAAGATAAGGAAAGGGAGAGGAGGGGGTACCTTAGCGGGGGGGGTGCTTTCAAAAGCTAGGAGATCATCATTACAAAAATAACAGTTGAATACGACACTTGATTTATCTAGAGGATTCTTTATCATGGACCTGGAGTTCACCTCTTTCCTTCTCTCCTGATTTCACAGGTAACGATAGATTAACAAACTTGAGGTTATTCAGTTTAGAGAAAAGACGTCTACGGGGAGATCTAATAGCAATGTACAAATACATGAAGGGACAATACAAAGAACTTTCTAAGGATCTTTTTACTCCTAGGACAATGGCAGTGACAAGAGGACATCCTCTACGTCTGGAGGAGAGAAAGTTTCACCAGAAACACAGAAGGGGATTCTTCACAGAAAGAACAGCGAGGCTCTGCAACTCTCTGCCCCAGGAAGTGGTGATGGTGGATTCATTAAACAAGTTCAAAGAGAGCCTGGATGCCTTTCTTGAAGAGAACAATATTACAGGTTATGGTCTCTAGATTTTAAGGACACGTTGATCCAGGGTTTTATACTGACTGCCAGATTTGGAGTCGGGAAGGAATTTTTCACCCTGAAATAGGGCAATTGGCATGAGCCTCAGGGTTTTTTTTTGCCTTCCTCTGGATTAACACTGTAGGGATTGTAGGGTTATAGGTTGGACTTGATGGACTAATGTCTTTATCCAACCCCATCTACTATGTAACTATGTAACTATGTATGTAACCTATGTTATTGGAGCTGGTTTTACTATAATCAGATCAGATGAGGAGAGATGGGACAGAGCAACCTGGGAGTCAGGGGCTGGCTCCAATCACATGACCCAGGGGTTGCAACCATGCTGCAACCCTCTATGAAGAATCTGCCAGATAAATCAAGTTTAAGTCCCAGACAACACATTTAGGCTAAGGTCCCACATAGTGGGCTGAAGCAAAAAAGCACTACAGGAAAAACCTCGGCGATAACGCATTGCGGTTTTTCCAACAGCGCTTTTCACAAAACCTCTGCAGAGGCTTCCTCTGCAAACTTTCTGCTTCCATTATATCTTTAGGAAACGTATGGCATTTCCGTAGGTATAATTGACATGCTGCCTTTGCAAAACTGCAACAGTTTTGGAAATCACAGTGTGCCTGCTGCACATTTTTTTATGCTCTGTGTGGATAAAAACCACTGTGTGGATGGGATTTGCTACAAACCATCCACTATACAGGGACTGTAAAACGCTGCTTCAGGGACTCCGCCACGTCCAAACCATGGGGTTTACCCCATGTGGGGCCCCAGCTTTGGGGGCATGGCTAGATGTCAGGGAAAGCAAACATGTGAGTCTGCACTCAACTCCAAGTCCTATCTAAAAGCATCTCACAGCGACAATAAGTTGCTTTACAGCTACCAAATAGCCCAGCAGAGATTGTATCCCCCTGCACCCACTAGTGACATGATGAGGAAAGTGAAAAATGCAGGGTGTGGTTAAAATGCTTGTCACGGCGCCAGCTATCATGTCAGCACACACAAGTCCTGTTACAGCACAATGATAATGCATCATTTAGGCCTAAAAGCTGAGGCATAGTTGGGGTGAGGGCAGCTAGGGCATGCCCTAGGGGTTGTCATCACATGACTATGGACTGATTTCTATCTACTGAAAGTAAACAGAATGAATGACAGCAAGCAGAGAGCTAAAAAAAAACCAAACTTGAGGAATTGATGCAGAATGTATGTAGGAAAATTGTACAATTTTTAATTATACAAACAATAAGATTTGTCTCTCAATGTATGTTTGAAATTGGACAACACTTCTTTGGCATGCAGCAAGACTGCTGTAGGAGTTACAAGACAGACCCTAGAGTGAAGTGAAATGCTAAGAGTTGGATCACAATAAACATCAGTCAGTTTTTTATATTTATGACTGTTATATATTAAAGTTTATTTACTAGAGCCTGAAAAGCCATTACTGCGGTTATTATTTGTCCAGAATTCTTTTGTATCATTCTGCACTCTGGGTATACAGGAGTTTGTACAATATGTAAAGTCATCACAATGCTTTAGTAAAAAAAAATAAAGTCTGAAAGATTAGAAGCTGCTGAAGGCAGGCACGATGGCGATATTAAGCAGCATGAAATGAATAACCTGAATCCTGCATGCCCCATAATCTGGCCCCTGAGGTGCAGGCATATAAAGGAGGTGAGGTGGTGAGGAAAACTAAACCAATTCACTGTCTTCATTGACAAAGTCGTAGTCAAAGTCAAACTGTACTCTCGGCATTACATCTTGTCTTGCTGCAACTCCAGTCATGCTGATTTATGTCAGGTTCAATAGTGTGGTATTGATTTATCCTAAAACTGTTGCATTTGGCGAGCACAATATATACATTATCTGCTATGGCATTATATAATAATAATAATAATAATAATAATAATAATAATACATTTTATTTATATAGCGCCAACATATTCTGCAGCGCTGTACAATTTGTAGGGTTCAAATACAGACAGAAAGATGCATTACAAAGAAAGTCATTTCACACAATGGGACTGAGGGCCCTGCTCACAAGAGCTTACAATCTATGGCATTATAATAGGTGTATATAACCTGAAATGCACCTTTAGTATAAGCCCTTTACATTTTATATCACTTCACAATGCTATAAATGTACCATGTAGGGATAATGTGGACAGAGCAGGCTTAATATGTGGATGAGATCCTCTCACCATAGCAAGGATTGACTATTAACCCCTCGATTGGTATATACCAAAGATAAATGGTCTCAAATTTGCTTTTATTAGGTACAAGTAAAAAACCCCTCAAAAAGTACACATATATGACCCCCTGCAAACTTTGTAACCTATTTACTAAGATAGACTCTGTAAACTTATATCGGCAGTCTGAAAATATTCCAGATTTGCCACAGATGCTGATGCTGGCTGATAAGTCGTGTGCTTCTTCAGATGATCTGGTCTAAGGCTGAGTTCACATGGGGTTTTTTTGGTCCGGATTTTGATGCGGAATCCGCCTCAGAATCTGGCTCCAAAAAACGCCTCCCATTGACTTCAGTGGGACCCTTTCACTTTTTTTTTCCACTAACATTGTTTTGCTGCTCATGGAAAAAAGAAGTGAGTTGCCCTACTTTGACATGGATCTCGCAGCTGAATCCGCTGCGGCGTCTGCGACACGACAGTCCTTCCGACTAGGCCCATTCATTTGGGCCTAATCCAGAGTGGAATGCCGCGACTGGATGTTGGTACACTGCACCGGCATCCTGTCATGACTAGCTGTTTTTGGGACTGGATTCTGAGGCGGCCTCCATGTCAAAATCCAGTCCAAAAAAACTCTGTGTGAACTCAGCATAAGATTACACTACATATTAATTGGCTTAGCCATAAACCTTTTGTCTAGCAAATCATAAAAATGTGCAGTTGTGCTGAAATGTGCTAAGTGGGTCCATGGAGGCAGTGATGGCACATGGATGTCACCATGTGCTGTTCCCACAGATTTATTTGCATTTATCCTTAGTCCAAGCACTGGGACTTGCTACACAAACTAGAGAGTTTTTTGTGTTGGTAAGGTGCTTTGCCTGAAGAAGGCTCCTTTCAATAACTAAGCCAACCCGCTTCTCTGTCAAGGCTGATGCATAGATGCATCAAGCAAAAGCTGGAAGTGGATCTGATGGGACCAGGGATCGGATCTAATAGTGGGCATTCAAAACACCATAGTTAATTCAAGTATATTAGTAAGAAGCATATTGTTATACTGTATTTATATACACATTATTTAAAACCCATTCACTTGAATGGGTTTGTAATGTTGACCGTAGGTGTCCAACTGCTGCCTGTTCGCGGACACAAAGTTGGACATGCAGGACTTTGTGTCCAGCTAAAAAAACAGTTTTCCCCGTGGATAGGCAGCAGGTGGACACCAACGGTCACCTTTACAAAACCATTCAAGTGAATGGGTTTTAAAGCTGACCGTCGGGTTTCCATCCCCTTTCCAGTTTCGCTGGTGCTGAAGACGGAAACCTGTCTGAATGCACAAACCGGAGAACGAGCGCAAGTGTGAAAGCCCCCTAAGAAGAATAGCAGAAGCATGTCACAATACAGAGTTCTATAACATATACTGCAGACTGGGAAATGCACGTATTTACTAAAATAGACATGGCAGGACAGGGGCGCAGGTATAACAGGTGAGTTAGAGAGATGATTTCTTTATACAATTGCACTCCATTAAAAGCTAGTGAGATCTCTGTTGCTGTGTCGATATTTCGGATGGGATATACTTCATTCTGTTATGGTTGCTTTTTTGCAATAGAGGGAACAGCTGTTAGTCCATCTGGTTTGGATTCATTTTGAAATTCTGTTCACAGTAAATCTGATGTTCACTCCAAAGTCACTTATGGCTCTTTTCTTACCTGACAGCAATATTTTATTTTATATTGGATGAAAAAAGTCCTTGTGGAAAAGTGAATTTTGTCATTTAAAATGATCTTTCAAAACCTAGTGAAATATGCAGTCACTTGAGGCCGACATGTGGATTAGCGAGCCTTCTTGAGAAGTAGTTAAGCTTTGAGATTGTTTCCAAGTAAACATCCTTTTAAGAATGACTATTTCACAATTTCCTCTTATACAGTAAAATGAATATCTTTAAAATGAAGTGTGTCTAATCCCTTTGTAGATGAAACTGCCACTGAAAAGCATTCTTTGCTCTGTTTACTTCTCCCTTCTTCCATAAGATGGCAAAAAAAGGTTTCAATATTTCATAGGATTTATAATGTCTGCATAGCTACCGTATGTTACTCCCCTACCAGCTTTATTGTTACCTATAGTCCAACAATAATGAGTCCAGGACCTACTTCATGACATTTGGATATCACAAACTACATTATCTACAGTTATTAAACTGATACATTGTTGTTGTTTATTTATTACATGGCTTTAGTTTAATAATTTAACTCAAGCCAGGGCCCCATGTGGCGTAAACGCCACGGGAAAAAAATGCAGCGTTTTAAAGTCACTGTAACAAATCCCATCCACATATTGTGGAAAATGTGCCCAGCAGACACTCTGTGATTTCCAAAACCATTGCATAATGCTGGTGGTTTCCCTATAGGTATAACTGAAAGGTGTTGCTTTGCCGCTGCGGTTTTTCCTGCAACACTTTTTTTCTGCAACCTGCAACGTGGGGCCTTAGCCTTAAACAAGACTTTTCAGTACCTCCATCAATTCCATTTCCTTGCATTCTTTAATAGGTGTCAGTCTACTGATCTTCTAAACCCCTCAGTTCTACATGCAAATATCATCTTATAGCCATTCCCAAAAGTGCACTGATATCCAATTTTTTCAGTAACAGCTATCTGTCTGGCCATTGTAGCTGACTGTTCCTGTCCCGGAGGCCCTATGAGTAGACTGACTGAATTTTGTCTTCCACTAGGACCCTCTTAGGCTTTTAAGCTACAATACATGGTTAGACAGATACAGGTCTCTGGCAGCAGCAATGTAAGGATATTGGTTGGTTTGCCTCAGCTCTATCTTACCAGTTTATTATATGGACACATAGGCTGACAGATACTGTATATAGTATGGTGAGCTTGCAGTGCATTACTCATGCAGGGGGTGAGCAGCTAGAAGACCATTCTGGCTCAACATGGGATTCATTTGCTATCCTGCGAGTCAGTCCAAGATTAATGATACATAAGTAAAATATGTAAACTGGTGCTATTTTACTTGATGGATGGTCCAGTTCAACCAGGAGCGCCTGTTGTAATTTATGTAGAGCTAGAGTAGTTTTTATTTAATAGTAACATTCGCTGAAATGTCATGTATATGAATGTAATGATGACATATGTAAGTGATTATAATATTAGAGTCCAAGGATATATCTATTGGGGAAAACTGTACAATTGAAAGGAGGCTCTAGTATCCTATATTTGGGCAACTTTTTGTCTGGATACAAGAAGAGATAGATTTGAGCATGGAGGAATAGGGGTTCTGTATGATATGCTGCTTAACATTTACCCATAGATGAGGCAGCTGGGCCTATAGATCCTGCACACTTGTAGATGGCTAAAGCTGATGTCCCATCTGGTTCCATAAATTCTCAACTGTTTATAAGTCTGGTGACCAGGCAGGCCAATGAAGTGTTGCAACCTGGCAGAGATATTCCTTGGAACATCTTTATTGTGTGTGGGCTAGCATTATCCTGCTGAAAAATGCCAGTTGGCAGTCCTGCAATGAGAGACAACACATAAGGATGTCCTTTACATATCGCAGAGCTGTTAATGTTACCTAGTTCAACAACTAGGGGTGACCAAGTGTCATATGCAGTGACTCCCCAGATCATCACATTAGCAGTTGGGGCAATGTGTGAATTCACAGCAAAGGCAGGATTGAAGTGCTCACAACAAGGCCTTCATACTTAAATCTGACCACCATCTGCTCTCCAAAAGAACCAGCATTCATTACTAAAGTTGATATGGTTCTGGTCTGTAGCAATCCAGATTTCCTGTTTCGGTGGTTTGTCTGTGGCATCTTGAGCCTGTTTGCCATGCATCAAGAGGTGCACTACCCAAAAGTAGCTTCTGAGAGCCTTTTTGGGGGGAAATTGAAGAACCTTTTTTTGCCTTCTTGTGGCAATACCCAATGTCTAATCAGAGTAAACCTGTATTCATTTATATAGAAAAAGTCAAAGTTTTGCGGCAATCCCACAATCCTATCTGGGTACATTCTTTTTTTTGCATGTAGCTGACATGAGTTCAGTAGCTGATGTTATTGGTAGGATGGACTTCTTGTGCCTACTTATTATCATCTGATCGGGTTTTAAGTTACTGCACTTTTTGCGGTGGATGGAGAATGGGTTCTTAGTACCGCAAGTTGTTTTCATGGAAATGAATATGGATGACCTATCTTAAGGTCAGGTTGTCAATATCAGATTGCTGGGAGTCCAACCACCCAGCACCCCCTCTTATCCATTATTTGAACTACATTGGGAAGATATGAATTATAATATACTTTTAGCTATGATATTAAATAAACCTAAAATAAATGAAACTATTCATTTGTATTCTCAATGTTTGTCTACGCAGATTGCAGAAAAATCTATTAGTGTGGCAAGTAATCAAATAATATGGGAAAATGGCACTGCCTTCTAAAATGACAAACTGATTTATCCCCATAATAGTGACAGCTGGGAGGACTTGCAATTGCTTTACATTTATATAGAGGGATTATATGATTTTAGACAGACCATACATAATATGACTTGTTTTCAACATGTCCCTTCTATGAAATATAACCTCTGTCTAAAGACAGAACACACAGAAGGTTTAGCTTTTACTTAATTAGATGAGGGGGTGTCAGGCTTCGGATATTACAGCAGAACAGCTGCAGTTCCCTAAATAAGGTTTTTTATTACACATATATTGCAGGGAATTTTTTGCAGTTACTCTGACAGCAAAGCAGCACTTTCTAAGTAAATATAGAAATGAGAATGTAGTTGAGAATGATATATGCAAAGTGTAGAATCTAAAAAGTATGTGAGCCATGACGTCTAATCTAATCGAGTAGAAAATTAGATAATAAAATGCAATCATCGAAACTGAAACATGAAATATACATGTATTGAAATATCTGGCAGAGAGGTGTCTCGGTATGCACAGAACGCTCTGTTTTGTACTTAATGGATACATGTCTTATCAGATGTTGTAGTTGTTCACTGCCTAACTGTTTCTTCAATTGAAATGTATTCTTTAGAAACCGCTGCAATAAAGTTTGCATTACTAGCATGAATTTAGGCTGCATGTAAGCATTGAAGTGAATTAGTCCTCCTTACCTTTTTGGGAGCCTCTGGTTTGAGAAATAGATGGAAGGAATTGCACCCAAAGGGAAGAGAATGCATCTGCTTTTCTGATGCTTAGCAAATGTAGTCTAAAAGAAGTGTTGTTGTGTACAGGTCTATTATATCAAAGAGTCCTAGGAGCAGAAATACATTAATTGGTCATCTCAAATTGTCTTGGTTATGTTCACTGCAATTGTCTCATATTATGTGGTGGTTTCCTGGCTTTTTAAGTAAGGATAAGGTCCCACGTTGCGGAAATTCGACAAGCCAAGAATGGCTACAAAAGAAATGGGAAATACATAGGAAGCTCTTATTCTTCTACCTTCTGCTCAATCCACTCCTGGCTTTGGCTCAAAAAACTGCTGCAAAATTTGCAACAAAAAGAGCTGTGTTTCCGCAATGTGGGGCCTTAGCCTTAAAGGGGTTGGCCACGTTCAGACCAATATTGAGAGACAAATGTTATGGTTTATGTAATGAAAAGGTGTACAATTTTCCAATACACTTTCTGTATCAATTCCTCACGGTTTTCTAGATTTCGGCTTGCTGTTGTTTATTCTGTTACTTCTAGTGGATAAAAGTCTGACTATGGTCATGTGATTTACGGTCCATGGTCATGTGATTAGCACACAGGTGTTGCTTGTTATAGTCACAACCCAGTAATCGGACATCTGCCTGGTAGTCAGCTGTACACCTGTGTGCTCATCACATGACCATGGACCGTAAATCACATGACCATGGTCAGACTTTTATCCACTAAAGTAACAGAAGGAATGACAGCAAGCAGAGTTCTAGAAAACTGAGGAATTGATACAGAAAGTATATTGGAAAATTGTATATCTTTTTATTACACAAACAATAACATTTGTCTCTTAATAGTGGTCTGATAGTGGCCAATCCTTTTAAGGTGATTTATTACAAGGTTGCTGGATAGAAATTACCACCACTTATCAAGCACATAGGGAGGACTTTGCTTTAAGCATTGCAATGATAACAGTGAGTTGATTAATAACTTGTTAATGACCCAGGCAAAGGATTGATTGATCGATCACTTTTGTAACGGCCCAGGACTGTAATGCATTAGCCCAAATGGTTAAATAGGAAGGAACAGTTTCCGTATATCAGGAAGTGGAATTATTATAGTTCTCTGTCACTCTTATCTTGGCTTTAAAGGATTTCTCTCCATTCAGTTAAATAAAGTTTAAATTATTCATTATGCAAAATCAATCCTCTTGGTAATGTAAATATAATAAAAAATAATAATAAAAAAAATTACCCCACACAACAAACACCTTACATAACTCCATTCAGTGAAATCTAAAAAAGAACTAAAAAAAGTTTTATTTTTGAACGTTTTGAACTATAACTTTGCTATCACTGTACTGACTTCCCGAATAACGCTAAAATGTCATTTAATGCTTGGTGAAAGCCATAAAAATAAAACCTGTAAAATGGAATTGTACAGCATATTAAATGGCGCAAAGTACAAGTCCTCATGGTCTTGTGAATGGAAAAATAAAATAGCAATGGTGTTTGGAGGACAGGGAGTAAAAAATAAAGTACAAAAATGAAAACCTGCTAAGTTCTCAAAGGAATAAAACCTTCTAAGGACCAGGTTTTTTTATGTCCTGGTTCATAAAACCGTAGAATTCAAAGACTATCTAATTTATTTTACTCATGAATGTGCTTAAAGAAGTTATTCAGGATTGAACTTTTTCAAATCGTTGCGTTAAACATGCCAAAAGTAGAGATTTATCAATGTACTTTGTCAGGGTCTGGGGTTGCTAGGTGGGGTGGCATAGACACACAAGTCCAGTTTCTTTAGTCCAAAACAAAGGTAAAGTTTTATTTTCACTCAAAAAGATAGTGCAGCAACAAAAGGAAACAATACCCGGCTAGGCTCTAACTAAACATAGAATAGGTTACCTCACCTAGAATAACAGAAATCAAATAGCCAGTAGAATCATTCAGGACACAGCTCCAAAAATATGACCACTCTGTTGGCTCTCCAGCCAAGCTCTGCAAAAGTGTTGCTGCTGGAGCTGGCTTCTTAAGCCTCCTTGACGAGGAGACTCTCTGCAAAGTGTGGACTGGAGGGGGGTGGAATGACAGGTCCCACTACCAATCCTACCTGTCATTCCTAAAAATCCAGCCCAGTACTGAGCATTTACCAAAATGCTCAGCAGACGAAAGTTGTCTGCTGAGAACAAACATTCCTGGAGTTTTCTCATCTCACCCACCTGAGGAGTCTGGGTAGGATGTACACCCTCTCCATCTCCTGACCAGCCATCGGCTTACAACTTCTATTATGAAAAGTTTCTAATTCCAGAGGTCATCTCACCTTCAATATAGTTCATGACTTCATGCAGCTCATGATCGCTAATGTCACATCTATTTCTCCTATATCGCCTAGCATGAGATTTGGTATCTAAATAAACTTGATGTCATCAATCACGCCACTCAACACTGGGCTGTTTTATACCACAGACAGCACATGTGCAGGTATGAAGAGGAAGAAAAAAAGGGTATTAGGGAAGGGATTGTGAATCTCTGTAAACATATGAAATAGCAGATACCAGTAGCCCTGATATAGTGCACTGCACTATGGCAAGTGTAGTTGCTGCATCTCTGAAATGCCCTTAACTTGAAAGTTTGGAAGGGAAACAGCAGTATGTATCAGGAGAATGTGGTTTTCCGAGCAAACTGAAATCTGAAAAAAGCTACATTGATTTTTTTTTCTAGTTCTTTTTAACTCTATTCGCCTCTTTTTCTTTGTACTTCACAAAGAGCAGCACAGTCAGTCACAAAATACAACCGAAGAGTTAGTGTTTTTGACCGTCCACAGTCACAAAAGGAATAATACAAGTTGATCAATAAATTAGATCTACTCTAGTGTTACTAGTACAATAAGCAAAAGCCATTTTACAGGAAATTAACCCTGCCAAAGTTATGGGATACCTAGAAAACACAAATGGTCTATCCTTAATTTCATACAAAAAAAACGGTTTTGCCATGGACAGGCAGAGGACGCACACAGGCGGTCACTTTGGAAACCAATTCAAGTGAATGGGTTTGAAAACTGACAGCCGGGTTTCCATCTCCTGTCCAGTTTCTCAGGGCAGAAGATGGAAACCTGCCGGATTGCGCAAAGCGGACATTGGGCGCCGATGTGAACCTTAGACACCCGTGGACCCAGTAGACTATAATGGGGTCTGCAGGGTGTCCATCTGGTTTACGCCATTTTAATACTGAGAGAAAAATTCTTCATGCATTACTTTTCTGTCAGCTGATTTCAGATGTCATATATTGCCTTTCCTATAGTTTTTTTTTTTTTACAGATATCAGTTTTAAAGTTCAGATAGGAGAGCTGGCTATAAAAGTGGAACAACACTTAAATAATGTTACAGACTCCAATCTAATCCTGGACTGCATTAGTAATTCTACTGTTTGCTATTCAATAGTTGACATTACAAGAGATATTTCTGATCAGGCCAGTTAAGCTCACACAATGCAATGTTAAAACATTGAATCTGGTCAAGGGCAACATCTACATGGAGTCTGTATGTTCTCCCTGTGTTTGTGTGGGTTTCATCCGTGTACTTTGGTTTTCTCACACATGTCAAAATTATACTAATAGGTAAATTGGCTTACTGTAAAACAAATGACTCCTATGGGTACTGGGGATGAGGGCCTGTATAGCAGCCAACATCGATCACAGCTGTTAACACTTTAGATGCTGTGGTTAAACACAACAAGATCTAAAGTAGCGATCGGTTGCCATAACAATCGGGAGCCTATTGAAGGCTCCCAGGCTTGTCATTGCCATGGTTGTATTACACATTGCCATAGGCAGCATGTAGTTGCAGTAAATGTATTTTACCATTCATAGCAATACATTAGTATTCAAAGTCTGGACATAAAAGTAAAAGTTTTTGAAGTTTAAAAAAAAACAAAAAACACAAAAAACACAAAGGTTTAAATCACCCCCTTTCCCTAGATCACATATAAAAATAAATTAGCAAAAGTAAACAAACCCTGTAGTGATCTTCATTCTTCAAAATGGCAGAACTATTAAAATATTAAAATATCTATCGCACACAATGAACTGAGTAGCAGGGAAGAAAATCATAATAGCCAAATGGCAATTTTCTCAACAATTTGATGCTAGGACGCAGGGATCTAAACGAGCACAGGAGAGGGGCCGCTCGGGTTGTTTTCAGAGCGGCCCCTCTCCTGCACTAGTTTCTAAAAAAAAAAGTAAAAAAAAAAAAGCTGATTGCTGCGGCTGCCGCCCCCTCCGGAGTGCCCCCTGAGGCTGCCGCTTCACCTCGCCTCATTAGAGGTGCGGTCCTGCCTGTCCCACAGAACTCGGGTAACAGGTCATTCTTACTACACAGTGAACACCATAAAAATTAAACCCATATGAAATTGGCACAAATGCGTTTTTTTCCCATTCCACCTCATTCTTTACGTTGTACAGGATATTCAAAGGTGCCATTACAAAGTACTATTTCCCATCATGTGACTATGGACTGTTAAAAAAAAAAAAAGGCTCTTGGAGGGTGGAAAAAAATATGCAAGAATGAAACTTGACTTGGTCTTTAAGGGGTTAAAGGCAGTTTTCAGTCAACAAAAATCTCAGCTGATGCCTCCAAAAACATTCATGCACACTCAGTCTGGATATACACCATTAGGGGAGAGGTGGAAGGACCTTATACCAATCAGATGGTTATGAAAACCTGTGAAAATCTTTGAGTCCACCCCTGGTTCACATTTACGTTGGTATTCCTTGCGGGGGAGTCCGTATGAGGACCCCCACGACGGAATACCAATGCAACTGCAAGCAGCGTGCAGTTAAAGCACACGGACCCCATAGACTATAATGGAGTTCACATGATTGCCGCACGCTGCCCGCATGAATCATGTGGACAGGAAAGTAGATTGTGAACTACTTTCCTGTCCGCATGATCCCTGTGGAGATCTAGCAGCCAGCACACGGACCCCATTATAGTCTATGGGGTCCGTGTGCTTTCAGCTGCACACCGCTTGCAACTGCGTTTGGTATTCCGTTCAAGGGGTCCTCATGCGGACTCCCCTGGACGGAATCCAAACACAGATGTGAACGAGGTCTTAGGCAGTCTCTTAGAACAAAAGTCCATGAATGCTTATAGAATAATTGTATTCATGTTGATCCAATTGGATTGCCATCTACGGTAAAGCAATATTTTCTGTACCTTGATACCCAATATTTGGCACTTTATAAAACACTGTATCTGTATGGAATGATAATGCTAAAGAATCATCCAACCTAAATGGTAGATATAATGCGAGTTTGTCAGCAGAATTTTGCACTTGTTATTTCTTCTTTCTCATTGCGACTTGCCTTCATCTTTCTTGGCACTTCCCTTTTCTCAGTAAGGATGGTCTTTTAATATATTTCTTCTGCAGCTGTTTTTGTTAGGAGCTTAATTGATAGACAACTTTATGTAACAAATGCAGAAAGGTTGTTCCACAGAAGGTTTTATGTAATGTGCCTGGAAAATCACTGCTAGTCTAATTTTAGCAGGAGTCATAGTATGAGATTAGTAATATTAATGAATGTAACTAGCAGCAGATCCCTGTCTTGTGTACATCCCAATGCTGGCAGACCTTAATTAGATTCTTCAGAATGTTCCGTCTACTGTCCATCGATTCAATTGTAAAACAGCATAATCTGCACTGGATCAAACTATGGTGAGGCTGACTATAGTGATCTTCAAAAACATTAGATAGCCAGTCCAAAATACCCCAACACTCTAAACTAGTTATAGATTACAATAAATGTATTCATTAATAACTGTAATGAAAGGAACATTAATAAGAGTAGAATACTTTACTTTATATGGGAATCACGGTGGCTCATTGGTTAACACTAGAGATGAGCGAGTAGTACTCGATCGAGTAGGTGTTCGATCGAATACTAGGGTATTCGAAATACTCGTACTCGATCGAGTACTACTAGCTGTTCGAAGTTAAGATTCGATGCAGAACCAGCGTTGATTGGCAGAATGCTATACATTGCCAATCAACGCTGGATCTTCTCTTACCTTTAGAAGTCTTCTCCCTGCGCAGTGCTCCCGCGTCCTCTTCCGGTTCTGCATTCACTCTGCCAGGCATCGGGCCTGGGCAGAGCCGACTGCGCATGTCCGCTTGTAGTGCCCGATACCTAGCAGAGTGAATTCAAGGCCGGAAGAGGACGTGGGGACGCTGCGCAGGGAGAAGAATCCAGCCCGACCCTCACTCATGGACTTGGTAAGTAGAATTTGATCGAATGTTGCGTTCGAATCAGATTTCGAACCCCGAACATTTTAGTGTTCGCTCATCTCTAGTTAACACTGTTGCCTTGCAGCACTGGGTTTACATCTGCATGGAGTTTGTATGTCCCTCTTGTATTTGCCTGGGTTTTCTCCCGCATGGCAAACATACACTAATATGGCTTTCTGTAAAACTGACCCTTGTGGATGTTGGGGATGAGCACCTGTATATGGCAGTCACTCCTTGACTCTAAATCCAATGTTTGTCACTTATATAGAAATACTTTGTCAAATAATGCAGAAAAAAGGTGGCAAATCTATTCATCTATTCATTAGCCGGAGGTGCGTGAACATCCTCATCTTTCCTCATTAGTCATTTTCACAAGAGTAATTTTTTTCCATACTTGTGATTGACAGTGTAGCCTACTTAGGTGTTACAATGCCACTGGCAGCAATGACAGCCCCTCAAACATTATACTTGAAGCTGGACAAGAAAAAACATTTATACAACCCCTGGCAAAAATTATGGAATCACCAGTCCCTGAGGATGTTCCTTCAGTTGTTAAATTTTGTAGAAAAAAAGCAGATCACAGCCATGAAAAAAAACTAAAGGCATTTCAAAAGGCAACTTTCTGGCTTTAAGAAACACTAAAAGAAATCAAGAAAAATAATTGTGGTAGCCAGTAACAGTTAGATTTTTAGAACAAGCACAGGGAATAAATTATGGAATCACTCAATTCTGAGAAAAAAAATATGGAATCATGAAAAACAAACAAACAAAATGACACTCCAACACATCACTAGTAGGGTTGAGCCGATCTTGAAATTTCAGGATCGTTTTTAAAATCCGATTTCTAATCATTTTCCATTCCACCCGATCCCTATTTCGATCCTAATGCAAGTCAATGGGATTTTATTTAATAATCGAAGATCGGATTTTAAAAAAGATCCTATTGACTACACAGCATGGAGTCCAAAAATTGTTTCAATTTTTAGACTCCACGGTGTGTAGTGATTAAAACAAAAAATTCCCCTGCTACTTAGCCCCCTGGTGTCCGCTTACCTGCACAGATCCACTGCTGCCGCCACCACCGCTCCCCGTTCTTTTTCGGTCCAGTCCTCTCTCATTGACATGCCTTCAGAGAGCCATGCGCGCCCCCACCTCCCTAGGCTAGTGTTAGAGATGATGGGAGTAGGCGGGGATTGTTGTGGCTTAGGAGAGTGTGGGTGGGGAGACGTGAGTGCAACACTCACATCTCCCCTCCCAGTACCCGCCCACACTCTTCTAAGCCACAAGCCCTGCCTTCTCCCAGCATCTCTAACACTAGCCTAGGGAGGTGGGGGCACACAGGGTGCTCTGAAGGCAAGTCAATGAGATAGAAGAGGAGCGAGAAGAATGGGGAGCGGCTGCGGCAGTGGCAGTGAATCTGTGCAGGTAAGTTGAGCGAAGTTTCCTCCCTGCTGTGCCATATACTGGACTCTTTTACATCTCCATAACTGTACATTGACTTGTCTATCTACTCTTCTGCTTTGTCCCTGCTTTACTGTATACTCAGCTCTGCTACATCTCAGATGTAGCAGAGCTGAGTATATGGTAAAGCAGGGATGAAGCAGAAGAGTAGATAGACAAGTCAATGTACAGTAGTATCTATCTATTCGCGAACTTCAGCCATGGCTTATTAAATGACGACTGCCTCATCATCCTCACAGCAGCACAGCACAGAGTGATTTACCGCAGCCTGCCACTCTTCTGCTTCGTCCCTGTTTTACCGTATATACTCAGCTCTGCTACATCTGAGATGTAGCAGAGTCGAGTATACAGCACAGCAGGGAGGAAACAGAAGAGTAATATGCTCACATAGGAATGAATGGACGCAGCCGATTCCATTCATTCCTATGGGTACTTGGTATTCGAAATGGGAGTTTCGAATAGTACTCACTCATATGATACTATAGCTTTTCCCACAATGATTGGCCAGTAGCCAAGCATTGTGGGAAATAACCTCCGACCTCGATCACGCCAGAAAAGATCAGGATCGAAATTCCGATCGCGATCGTGAAATTTACTCGAACGCCGATCGGAATCCGAACATTTCCGATCCCGATCGCTCAACCCCAATCACTAGTACTTTGTTGCACCATCTCTGGCTTTTATAACTGCTTGCAGTCTCTGAGGCATTGACTTCATGAGTGATACACAGGACTCTTCATCAATCTGGCTCCAGCCTTCTCTCATTGCTGTTGCCAGATCAGCTTTGCAGGTTGGAGCCTTGTCATGGACAATTTTATTTAACTTCCACCACAGATTTTCAATTGGATTGAGATCCGGACTGTTTGCAGGCCATGACATTGACCTGACAGTGATTCCACAATTTATTCTCTGTGCTTGTATTAAAAATCTAACTGTTACTGGCTACCACAATTATTTTTCTTGATTTCTTTTAGTGTTTCTTAAAGCCAGAAAGTTGTCATATGAAATGCCTTTAGTTTTTTGTCATGTCTGTGATCTACTTTTTTTCTACAAAATTAAACAACTGAAGGAACATCTTCAGGGACTGGTGATTCCATAATTTTTGCCAGGGGTTGTAGTAAATGGAGACAACCCCTAACATTAGTCTAATCCGCTAACCCAGATGTCCATGTTGTCGGAAATAAACAGGATAGGTACGACTGTAGTGCAGCTGGAGGGGGTCAGTTAGCTGCTGTGTATATAGTTAGTAGAGATGAGCGAACACTAAAATGTCCGAGGTTCGAAATCCGATTTGAACAGCCGCACACTGTTCGACTGTTCGAACGGATTTCGAACCCCATTATAGTCTATGGGGGGAAATGCTCATTTCAGGGGTACGCAAAATTCGATAAAATTATACTTACCAAGTCCATGAGTGACGGTCAGGCTGGATTCTCCTTGAAGTCTTCTCCCGTCTTCTTCCGGCTGGAATTCACTCTGCCTAAGCATTGGGGCATAGGCAGAGCCGACTGACGGAAGACGCTGCGGGGACGCTGCACGGAGAAGACTTCTAAAGGTAAGAGAAGAATCAGCGTTGATTGGCAGAATGTATAGCATTCTGCCAGTCAACGCTGGTTCTGCATCGAACCTTAAACTTTGAACAGCTAGTAGTGTTCGATCGAGTACGAGTATTTTGAATACCGTAGTATTCGATCGAACACCTACTCGATCGAACACTACTCGCTCATCTCTAATTGTTAGCACTCAGAATTGAAGAGATTTATGGTTCATTATGCTGTAGATAGCGCACAAGCTTCTGCTGATGCACTGGGTGTGAGCAGAGACCTCCTGGGTCAACATTCAACTGACAGTGGCAGTCTTCTCCTGAAAAGTTGTATCAAACTTGGTATACAGCCTATGCTGACAATACATCAATTTTTTTCCTCCTATTTTAGCTTTAGGGCCCCTTCACATGGCTGATACGCTGGCTGCTTTAGAACGTGTAAACGTTCCGTAGCAGCAGCGTCTAAAGCAGTTCCCATTGTTTTCTATGGGAGCCGGCATATGTGCGCTCCCCATAGAAATGAATAGAAAAAGCAGCCCATTCATTTCTATGGCGAGCGCGCGTCTGCTGGCTCCCATAGAAAACAATGCGATCTGCTTTAGACGCCGCTGCTACAGAACGTTTACACGTTCTAAAGCAGCCAGCATATCAGCCATGTGAAGGGGCCCTTAAAGGGAGAGAGTAGAAGCAGGGTAATTCAGTAGTCAAAGCTTTGCTTCATGCTAGCAATAGTGTGGAAGCAATGAAGCATGCAGTTTGCCATGTTTGCAAGTGTGGTCATGGACAACAATTATTATTATTATTATTATTCATAAAGCTTCATAATGTATAAAAAAGTAGCCACAAAGCAACTTTAGAAAAAGTTGAATTTTTATATCAAACTATATCCTCAGATCTGAATCGAACTTGACAGATGGATTAGTTCCTATCATTCTAGATCTGTCCATCACTTTGCTGTCATGTTTTAGAGATGTTTACTTTGATGATTTATTGTACAATAATAATGCTCTATTTATGATAATTTGTGATAGATTTTAATACGTCTCTCTTGCAAGGTTACATCCTTCCTTAATATTTTATACATTATATTGTAAAAGCAGCAAATGTGTTCCTAAAACATCTCCCACTCGCAGCCATTGATACCGCTAAGGTGTGCACACTGGAATCTAAAGAGTTGAAAATTCCAAGGTAGAGTTATTATCGGGTTTACTAAGGTTCAGGTTGATATGAATTTCATCCATAGAGATCTATATATGGACATAGCAAACGTTAATTTACCATTTTTCACGTTGAGAACCACTGAAATGAATGTTATGTAACATGTTAAATGTCAAGTTAACATTTGTACACTTAATTCATCTTATTGATACGGACAACTAGGGTTACAACCATGGACAAGAGCGGTTCTATTTGTAGGAACAGAGCAAAGTTAGTTTTTTGCTAATCCAAGACAACCTGTAGAACTCAGTAATGACCTGTGCCCTTTGTAATCTTTTGGTTTCAGGACCTTTTTAATATTTAATGACATTTCACATTTACGTGAATAACATCTTAAAATGTTGATATCAATAAAAAAAAAAAATCAAGTACAGAGTTCAAGCTCTATATGCTTTGCTATTTTAGCAATATTTATCAAAAAATAGATTGCTTTCATTCTGCATTTCATTTGAAGGAACATTAAATATAGATAATGTACAAAAATGAGAGAAAAATCCCTGCAATTCCTCCCTGAATCTTCTTCTCTTCTTTGATCCTCTTTTTGCCTCCTATTGAGAAACCATGTAAACAACTCTTTAATATGTGTCCTTGAAGATAAATCATTTCCTGCTTGTCTCTCCTCTCAATCCTATGTCTGTCTATAAGGTTATGTTCTCATTGGATTAAAACACTGCAGAATTTCAGGTAGAAAATTTGCAGCAGTTTACAGCAACAGAGGAGATCTCATCCACATCTTGCAGAGAAAGTTGTACAGAATCTCTGCAGAAACTAACATGTGGTGCATAATATTTTTTGATATTTGATTTTAGTTTTTGTTCCCCGCCTTCCAAAAGTTATAAAATTAACGTTTTTTTCTGCTCACAGAGCTGTATGAGCAATTATTTTTTGCTGGACAAATTATAATTTGTAATAGTAACATTTAATATTCCATATGATGTACTGAGAGCCTGGAAAAAAATTCAGAACGGGGCAGAATTAGAGACAGGAGCTTCATTTTTACAGCGTTCACTGTGCGGCCAAAATGTCATATTACCTGTATTCTGTGAGTTGACTACGGCGATATCAAAATGTATAGTTTTTGTTACATGTTAACACCTTAATAAAATCCAAAGCTTTGAAAAAATATAATCAATGGAGTATCCGTATTCTGACACATTTAACTATTTTAGATTTTTCTAGTTGAGGCGACATCAAGAAACATTTTTTTTGTGGGGCCAGAATTATTTTTAATTTATACCATTTCGGGGAATGTTTCATGTTTTAATTGCTTTATATGAAATTTTTTATGGGAGACGAAACAGCAATAAAACAGCTCTTCTGATTTTTTTTTTCCCCCCGCTCTGATCTTCATCACATGGGAAAAGTATTTTTGTAGATTACGCATTTTCAGACACAGGGATACCTAATGTATGTGTAGTTTATTTTATTTACTTATTTATGTGATCTAGGGAAAGGATAGTGATTTAAACTTAATATTTCATTTACACTTTTAACTTTTATTTTTAGACCCCCTAGGGGCCTTGAACCCCAGAGGGTTTGATCACTAATGCAGTACACTGCTAATTCATTGCAATGTATTGTAAAATATATACAAATTCTTGTCAAACCTGGGAACTTTCACTAGGCTCCCCAATGTCATAGCAATGGATTGTCGCCTCCAGATCTCATTTTGCAGCATGTTGCTCACAAAGGAAATGGTATATAAAAAACAAAAAAAACTTTGCAAGTCTTCAGTAGGTGATACCTTTTTTAATGGCTAACTCATAATGATGACAGAATATGACGTTTCGAAGCTTTCCTCTGAGCTTCTTCTTCAGATATAACTAAAAAACACTTTCTAGAGGCTGCATATTTATGTACAACAGGACACATAGGGATAGGATTACAGGAGGGAGGGGGGAAGAGGCTTATTACTATATACTTATAACAACAAACAATCAATTGCCAGATCCCCCAGTTCTTATCTTAATGGCTGTCTTAATGATGTGTATAAAAAGACATAAACCCACGTGAGATGTTCATCCCATTGTCCAACGTCTGGAATAGGGTCATGGCCTTGTACTCATAAATCAGTCGCTGTTTCCTTGATTTAAAGTTCCCTTTTAAGATCAAGATTTTCATGTCATTGGTGATATTATGATCTTCCTGGCAAAAATGATTTGGCACGGGAAGATCAGTTCTCTGTTGTTTGATTGTATGGGGATGTGAATTAATTCTCATTCTGAGTTTCTGACCAGAGAAAACGCATTGCTTAATTGCTGTGTTTTTTTCTGCAGTGTTTTATAGCTCTGTTTCACAAAATGGGTCCTTAGCCTTTAAGTATAACTTTATTTATTTAATTAATTTTTTTATTTATGTATTTATTTGCTATTGTATCAGGGGTGTTAAGTGAAATTTTTTCAAATATACTTTTCCCTAGCATCCCTCTAACTGAGTTGTCAGGGAAATCTGTACATGTTTGTATTACCACGATGTAGAGCTGTAGCATTTGCCAAAAAGGGATGATCACTTCAAATGGCTGTATCTCCAGTTTTATACAGCCTAGAAAAATTCTGGCTGAGATTCTCAGCGTTCATGTGCTGCAAGACTGCAGTATTAGCTATAAAATAACCTTAGATATGATTAGTTACAAAAGTAGGGAATTTGAGCTATATATGCAGCAGTATGCAGCAGTATATAAACATCGTATTCTTGTACTGTGTAGTTAACTAGCGATATCTATGTGTTTAGTTAGAGTTGCAGTCTCTGCAGCATGTAACAGCTAAGGCCTCATTCACATCTGCATCGGTAATCCGTTCAAGGAGTCCACATGGCAGGGGCGGATCCAGGGCCAGGCGAGACGGGCAACCGCCCGGGGCCCCGCGCTTAGCGGGGCCCCGCGGCGCGGCCGGGACCTAACAAAATGGTCCCGGTCAGCATGTCCCGACTCCAACTGAGCTCAGCGTTAAGGTAGGACGCCGATGAGCCGAATACATAGGCGTTTAAAGCAGGAGCTGTCACAGCTCAGCTCCTGCTTTAACGCTGAGCTCCGGGCCTCCGGCATTTGTAGCCGCAATGTGATGACGTCATCACATCGCGGCTACAATATGTGTATGAGGGAGAGAGCTGCGAGGGAATGAGGAATGGTGAGTGTGTGTGTGTGTGTGTGTGTGAGTGTGTGTGAGTGAGAACGGCATGACACTGGGGCAGATGAAGGGGGGGAGAACAGCATGACACTGGGGCAGATGGAGGGGGAGAGAACAGCATGACACTGGGGCAGATGGAGGGGGAGAACGGCATGACACTGGGGCAGATGGAGGGGGGGAGAACAGCATGACACTGGGGCAGATGGAGGGGGAGAGAACAGCATGACACTGGGGCAGATGGAGGGGGAGAGAACAGCATGACACTGGGGCAGATGGAGGGGGGAGAACGGCATGGCACTAGGGCAGATGAAGGGGGGAGAACAGCATGACACTGGGGCAGATGGAGGGGGAGAACGGCATGACATTGGGGCAGATGGAGGGGGGTAAACGGCATGGCACTGGGGCAGATGAAGGGGGGAGAACAGCATGACACTGGGGCAGATGGAGGGGGAGAACAGCATGACACTGGGGCAGATGGAGGGAGAGAACGGCATGACACTGGGGCAGATGGAGGGGGGAGAACGGCATGGCACTGGGGC